>NC_090341.1:3549077-3599882 GCF_035084215.1 Heptranchias perlo | reverse complement strand
TGGGGCCATTCGGCCCATCGTGTCGGCCCCAGCTCGAAGAACAACCAGGTGCCCATTCTAATCCCAAGTTCCAGCACCCGGTCCGTAGCCCTGCAGCTTACAGCACTTTAGGTGCAGGTCCAGGTACTTTTTAAAAGAGTTGAGGGTCCCTGCCTCTACCACCAATTCAGGCAGCGAGTTCCATACACCCACCACCCTCTGGGTAAAAAAGTTTTTCCTCATGTCCCCTCTAATCCTTCTGCCAATCAGCTTAAATCTATGTCCTCTAGTTCTTGATCTCTCCGCTCGGGGAAACGGGTACTTCCTGTCTACTCTATCTGGGCCCCTCATAATTTTGTACACCTCAATCAAGTCTCCCCTCAGCCTCCTCTGCTCCAAGGAAAACAACCCCAGCCTATCCAATCTCTCCTCGTAGCTGCAATTTTCAAGCCCTGGCAACATTCTTGTAAATCTTCTCTGCACTCTCTCCAGAGCAATTACGTCCTTCCTGTAATGTGGTGACCAGAACTGCGCACAATACTCCAGCTGTGGCCTTACCAGCATTTTATACAGTTCCATCATTACACCCCTGCTTTTGTATTCTATACCTCGGCTAATAACGGAGAGCATTCCGTATGCCTTCTTCACAACCTTATCTACCTGTACTGCCACCTTCAGGGACCTGTGCACATGCACTCCAAGGTCTCTCACTTCCTCCACCCCTCTCAATATATTCCCGTTTACTGCGTATTCCCTTTTACTGTTTGCCCTCCCTAAGTGCATTACCTCACACGTCTCCGGGTTGAACTCCATTTGCCACTTTTCCGCCCACTCCACCAACCCATTGATATCTTCTTGGAGTCTACAGCTATCCCCTTCACTATCAACTACACGGTCAATTTTTGTGTCATCTGCAAATTTGCCAATCATGCCCCCTACATTCAAGTCCAAATCATTAATATATACCACAAACAGCAAGGGACCCAACACTGAGCCCTGTGGCACACCACCGGAAATGGATTTCCATTCGCAAAGACATCCATCGACTTTTACCCTTTGTTTCCTGTTACTGAGCTAATTTTGGATCCAATTTGCCACATTTCCCTGTATCCCATGAGCTTGAATCAGCGAAATCGAGCTGCAGAATAGAATGTAATAGTTTCTTTTTTTTTGATATTGTTTAGCGTGGTGACCTGGTGCAGTTTTATCAATACAGCATTTTCCCAATCCTCCTTAGATATGGGGATGGTGCCGGAGGACTGGAGGATTGGAAATGTCATACCCCTGTTCAAAAATGGGGAAAGGGATAAACCCGGAAATTACAGGCCAGTCAGACTAACGTCGGTGGTGGGGAAACTTTTAGAGACAATAATCAGGGACAAAATAAATTGGCACTTGGAAAAGTCAGCACAGATTTGTTAAAGGAAAATCATGTTTGACTAACTTGATTGAATTCTTTGATGAAGTAATGGAGAGGGTTGATGAGGGGAGTGCGGTTGATGTTGTGTATATGGACTTTCAAAAGGCATTTGATAAAGTGACACATAATAGACTTGTTAGCAAAATTAAAGCCCGTGGGATTAAAGGGACAGTGGCAGTGTGGATACAAAATTGGCTAAGGGACAGAAAGCAGAGAGTAGTGGTGAACGGTTGTTTTTCAGACTGGAGGGAAGTTTACAGTGATGTTCCCCAGGGGTCAGCATTAGGACCACTGCTCTTTTTGATATATATTAATGACCTGGACTTGGGTATAGAGAGTGTAATTTCAAAGTTTGCAGACAACATGAAACTCGGAAATGTAGTAAACAATATGGAGGATAGTAACAGACTTCAGGAGGACATAGACAGACTGGTGAGATGGGCAGACACATGGCAGATAGAATTTAATGCAGAGAAATGTGAAGTGAAACATTTTGGTAGGAAGAATGAGGAGAGGCAATATAAACTGAATGGTATAATTTTAAAGGGGGTGCAGAAACAGAGAGACCTGGGGGTGTATGTACACAAATCGCTGAAGGTGGCAGGACAAGTTGAGAAAACTGTCAAAAAAGCATATGGGATCCTGGGCTTTATTAATAGAGGCACAGAGTACAAAAGCAAGGAAGTTATGCTAAACCTTTATAAATCACTGGTTAGGCCTCAGCTGGAGTATTGTGTTCAATTCTGGGCACCACACTTTAGGAAGGATGTCAAGGCCTTAGAGAGGGTGGGGAGGAGATTTACTAGAATGGTACCAGGGATGAGGGACTTCAGTTGCGTGGAGAGACTGGAGAAGCTGGGATTGTTCTCCTTAGAACAGAGAAGGTTAAGGGGAGATTTGCTAGAGGTGTTCAAAATCATGAAGGGTTTTGATAGAATAAGGGGGAAACTGTTTCCAGTGGCAGAAGGGTCGGTAACCAGAGGACACAGATTTAAGGTGATCGGCAAAAGAGCCAGAGACGACATGAGGAAAAATTTTTTTTACGCAGCGAGTTGTTCTGATCTGGAATTCGCTGCCTGAAAGGGCGGTGGAAGCAGATTCAATAATAACTTTCAAAAGGGAATTAGATAAATACTTGAAGGAGAAATATTTGCAGGGCTATGGGGAGAGAGCAGGGGAATGGGACTAATTGGAGTGGGACTAATCCAAAGAGCTGGCACAGGCACGATGGGCCGAATGGCTTACTATGATACGATGATTTTTAATCAGGGTTTCCGGTCCCCCACCTGTGAGTAAGCCGATTTTAAAATCACTGAAAATGACTTAAAAAACGACACTGAACCATTTACCAGTTTCATTGGTGTACACTAGTCAGTTTCTTAGTAAATTCACTATTTTGTGATATGAAAATCTTTTTAAACGTGCCGACTGGTGCCTGTGCGTCTGAGGGAATGAGCCCAATTTGATGAGCCTTCCTGAACCAGCCCAATCATCGGACTCTCCAATGTTGACCTGGGGGCGTGGCCAGTTTTGTGGGCGGGGCCTGATTCGGGCAAATTGAACCTTGAACCAGCGGAAAAGATGGCGGAAAACACGATCGTAAGTGGTTTCGGGCGTAACTCACTTACGTTTAAAATTGCCCCGATCTTTTGCGCCGATTTTCCGGCCGATTCTGCCCGGGTTGCGTTGACGTAACCAGCGGTAACAAGCAGAACTCGACCCTTTGTGTTTCACAAACAAATTAACGGGTGAAATTACTCTCCGCGGGATTGGAAACGAGCGATAGGGTGAGGAGGAATTCTACGTGAAGGCACCGCAACGCTGGCTACCAACATCAGAGTCACCAAGGCCCGGTGACCATGACAACAGCCTGCTGCAAAATTGCTCCCTGTGGTGAAGGGTTCAAATCCAGGGGTCAGAGGTTAAAAATGAGGTGAATTGGGAGTAAGAAGGGAATTCAGGGGGAAATTTTTCACCCAAAGGGGAACTTCCTTGCCAGGCAAAGATATTGAAGCGGGTGGTGTAAATGGGGTCAAGAGACGTGTTTCTGGAGAGAGAGGGGATTGAGGGATATGGTGAGGAGGTGGGTAGGTGGGGTTGAGGGATAGGGTGAGAAGGTGGGTAGGTGGGATTGAGGGATATGGTGAGGAGGTGGGTAGGTGGGGTTGAGGGATATGGTGAGGAGGTGGGTAGGTGGGGTTGTGGGATAGGGTGAGGAGGTGGGTAGGTGGGGTTGAGGGATAGGGTGAGGAGGTGGTAGGTGGGGTTGAGGGATAGGGTGAGGAGGTGGGTAGGTGGGATTGAGGGATAGGGTGAGGAGGTGGGTAGGTGGGGTTGAGGGATATGGTGAGGAGGTGGGTAGGTGGGGTTGAGGGATATGGTGAGGAGGTGGGTAGGTGGGGTTGAGGGATAGGGTGAGAAGGTGGGTAGGTGGGATTGAGGGATATGGTGAGGAGGTGGGTAGGTGGGGTTGAGGGATATGGTGAGGAGGTGGGTAGGTGGGGTTGTGGGATAGGGTGAGGAGGTGGGTAGGTGGGGTTGAGGGATAGGGTGAGGAGGTGGTAGGTGGGGTTGAGGGATAGGGTGAGGAGGTGGGTAGGTGGGATTGAGGGATAGGGTGAGGAGGTGGGTAGGTGGGGTTGAGGGATATGGTGAGGAGGTGGGTAGGTGGGGTTGAGGGATATGGTGAGGAGGTGGGTAGGTGGGGTTGAGGGAGAAGGTGAGTCGGTGGGGTTGAGGGATATGGTGAGGAGGTGGGTAGGTGGGGTTGAGGGATAGGGTGAGGAGGTGGGTAGGTGGGGTTGTGGGATAGGGTGAGGAGGTGGGTAGGTGGGGTTGAGGGAAAAGGTGGGTAGGTGGGGTTGAGGGATAGGGTCAGTGGTAGCACTCTCACCTCTGAGTCAGAATGGGATTATGAGAATGGAACCCATTGCTATAGTGATGGTAATTAATACCCTGTAGGTTTGAGTTGAGCGAGGGGCTTTAAGAGCTCTATTTCTTTGAACTGGGGGGTGAGAGCAGATTGCACTAAATTCCCTGAGCATCCATTACCCAATAGAACAGGACAGGGTGAGGACCAACAGCTGGTCACCACCCTGACCTCTTGGTCTGGGATGTCATGAGTTAGGTATCCTGCTCTCCCTTTGATGGAAGCCATGGCACTCTCGCCTCTGAGTCAGAAGGTTGTGGGTTCAAGTCCCACTCCAGAGACTTGAGCACAAAATCCAGGCTGTCACTTCAGTGGGGTACTGAGGGAGTGCTGCACTGTCGGAGGTGCCGTCTTTCGGATGAGGCGTTAAGCCGAGGCCCTGTCTGCCCCTCTCAGGTGGACGTAAAAGATCCCATGGCCACTATTTTGGAGAAGAGCAGGGGAGTTACCCCCAGTGTCCTGGCCAATATTTATCCCTCAACCAACATCACTAAAAACAGATTATCTGGTCATTTACCTCATTGCTGTTTGTGGGATCTTGCTGTGCGCAAATTGGCTGCCGCGTTTCCTACATTACAACAGTGACTACACTTCAAAAAAACGTACGTCATTGGCTGTAAAGCGCTTTGGGACGTCCAGAGGTCGTGACAGGCGTGATGGAAATGCCGGGTCCTTTCTCTGGCGCCAACGATTAACGACCAACTTCCACAAACCGCGGTAGATAAAAGATACGCACTTGCACCAGGTCCATGATCATTCCGGCCGCCACCATCCCCAGACCGGACACCAGGAAGGGAAGCAGCACCTGGGACGCGATGGTCAATCCGTTCTCCGGCCGGAACCCGATCGGAAACTTGGCGAGTTTGCAGGTGAATCGCCTCAGCTTGTTGCCGGAGAACCAGAACTCCAGCTCCAACTGCGTAACTACCATGGCCCCCCCTTCAATGTCTCGCGTGCCCCCCTACCGCACGCTAACCCATAACCACAAGGCAGGAGGGAGCGGCGAGCGGAGAGAACGCTTCTCAAAGGACGTCCCGCCAGCGGTAAACTGCTCGCCCCACAAACGAGAGAACAAAGATCCCGGCCTTGTTTAAAGAGGGAGTTTGTTTAGAAAGGAGACCTGGTAGGATTTGCCCCCTTATTCTTACGCAGTTCGGTGCCCATTCCAGGAGCTATTTCTGGGAGAAACAGGCTCTTTCCATCGTTCCATCAGACTTCAGGTCATCCTTGTCTCCTGTGCCAATTTGACAACAAAGTCTCTCCTGGGGATCGGTGAGTCACGCAGAATCTGGAAACAAAAATGAATCCTTTCCTCTAACAGGCCAGGGTCAGAAAGACTCGCTTCTAAATCACTGACTGGCTCCTGCCTCTGTGCAGCTAAGCAGGGCTTATATTTTTTTTTGCTTATTTCTTATAGTGCTGCCAACCTATGACTCAGAGAATTCCATTACGCTCGATGCTGTAGGTCTCCGAAACAGATTATCTTAACTCCTGTCGTCACCCTGAGCTGCCAACCAATGCTCTCTATCCTGGACCTGTTCTGCAGCGTCATCAACTGGGTACTGTGTCAACATAAGGGCTGGGACACTGGAAAAGGGGGCTGGCGCACTGGAAAAGGGGGGCTGGGACACTGGAAAAGGGGGGGCTGGTAAAAACAGATTGTAAGAGCTTCTACAACTTTGTAAAAAGGAAGAGAGTAGCAAAAGTAAACGTTGGTCCCTTAGAGGCTGAGACAGGAGAAATTATAATGTGGAATAAGGAAATGGCAGAGATGTTAAACATTTTGTATCTATCTTCGAAGTAGAAGACACAAAAGACATATCGGAAATAATGGGAAACCAAGGGTCCAATGAGAGTGACGAACTTAAAGTAATTAATTTTTTTTTATTCGTTCGTAGGACGTGGGCGTCGCTGGCGAGGCCGGCATTTATTGCCCATCTCTAATTGCCCTTGAGAAGGTGGTGGTGAGCCGCCTTCTTGAACTGCTGCAGTCCGTGTGGTGAAGGTTCTCCCACAGTGCTGTTAGGAAGGGAGTTCCAGGATTTTGACCCAGCGACGATGAAGGAAAGTTGATATATTTCCAAGTCGGGATGGTGTGTGACTTGGAGGGGAACGTGCAGGTGGTGTTGTTCCCATGTACCTGCTGCTCTTGTCCTTCTAGGTGATAGAGGTTGCGGGTTTGGGAGGTGCTGTCGAAGAAGCCTTGGCGAGTTGCTGCAGTGCATCCTGTGGATGGTACACACTGCAGCCACGGTGCGCCGGTGGTGAAGGGAGTGAATGTTTACGGTGGTGGATGGGGTGCCAATCAAGAGGGCTGCTTTGTCCTGGTTGGTGTCGAGCTTCTTGAATGTTGTTGGAGCTGCACTCATCCAGGCAAGTGGAGAGTATTCCATCACATTCCTGACTTGTGCCTTGTAGGTGGTGGAAAGGCTTTGGGGAGTCAGGAGATGAGTCACTCACCACAGAATACCCAGCCTCTGACCTGCTCTTGTAGTCACAGCATTTGTGTGGCTGATCCAGTTAAGTTTCTGGTCAATGGTGACCCCCAGGATGTTGATGGTGGGGGATTCGATGATGGTAATGCCGTTGAATGTCAAGGGGAGGTGGTTAGACTCTCTCTTGTTGGAGGTCATTGCCTGGCACAAATGTTACTTGCCACTTATCAGCCCAAGCCTGGATGTTAGAGTCATAGAGTCATAGAGTTATACAGCACGGATAGAGGCCCTTCGGCCCATCGTGTCCGCGCCGGCCATCAAGCCCTGTCTACTCTAATCCCATATTCCAGCATTTGGTCCGTAGCTTTGTATGCTATGGCATTTCAAGTGCTCATCCAAATGCTTCTTGAATGTTGTGAGGGTTCCTGCCTCCACAACCCTTTCAGGCAGTGAGTTCCAGACTCCAACCACCCTCTGGGTGAAAAAGTTCTTTCTCAAATCCCCTCTAAACCTCCCGCCTTTTACCTTGAATCTATGTCCCCTTGTTATAGAACCCTCAACGAAGGGAAAAAGCTCCTTAGTATCCATCCTATCTGTGCCCCTCATAATTTTGTACACCTCAATCATGTCCCCCCTCAGCCTCCTCTGCTCCAAGGAAAACAAACCCAATCTTCCCAGTCTCTCTTCATAGCTGAAGCGCTCCAGCCCTGGTAACATCCTGGTGAATCTCCTCTGCACCCTCTCCAAAGCGATCACATCCTTCCTGTAGTGTGGCGACCAGAACTGCACACAGTACTCCAGCTGTGGCCTAACCAGTGTTTTATACAGCTCCATCATAACCTCCTTGCTCTTATATTCTATGCCTCGGCTAATAAAGGCAAGTATCCCATATGCCTTCTTTACCACCTTATCTACCTGTTCCGCCGCCTTCAGGGATCTGTGAACTTGCACACCAAGATCCCTCTGGCCCTCTGTCTTGCCTGGGGTCCAGCTCTTGCTGCATGCGGGCACGGACTGCTTCATTATTTGAGGGGTTGCGAATGCAACTAAACATTGTGCAATCATCAGCGAACATCCCCATTTCTGACCTTATGATGGAGGGAAGGTCATTGATGAAGCAGCTGAAGATGGTTGGGCCTAGGACACTGCCCTGAGGAACTCCTGCAGCAATGTCCTGGGGCTGAGATGATTGGCATCCAACAACCAAGTCAACAACCAAATGAAGTCAATGGGAATCAGGGGGAAAATTCTCCAGTGGCTGGAGTCATACCTAGCACAAAGGAAGATGGTAGTGGTTGTTGGAGGCCAAACATCTCAGCCCCAGGACATTGCTGCAGGAGTTCCTCAGATAGTGGATGCATTGGTTATGATCTTCCAAAATTCCCTAGATTCTCGAACGGTCCCAGTGGATTGGAACGTAGCAAACGTTACCCTGCTACTGAAGAAAGGAGGGAGAGAGAAAACAGGGAACTACAGGCCAGTTAGCCTGACATCAGTCGTCGGGAAAATGCTGGAATCCATTATTAAGGGAGTGGTAACAGGGCACTTAGAAAATCATAATATGATTAGGCAGAGTCAACATGGTTTTGTGAAAGGGAAATAGTGTTTGACAAATTATTAGAGTTTTTTGAGGATGTAACTAGAAGGGTAGATAAATGAGAACCAGTGGATGTCGTACAGTGGATTTTCAAAAGGCATTCGATAAGGTGCCACACAAGATAAGGGCTCATGGGGTTGAGGGTAATATATTAGCATGGATAGAGGATTGGTTAACGGACAGAAAACAGAGAGTAGGGATAAACGGGTCATTCTCAGGTTGGCAGGCTTTGTTTTATTCGGTCATGGGATGTGGGCATCGCTGGCAAGGCCACCATTTATTGCCCATCCCTAATTGACCTTGAGAAGGTGGTGGTGAGCCGCCTTCTTGAACTGCTGCAGTCCGTGTGGTGATGGTTCTCCCACAATGCTATTAGGAAGGGAGTTCCAGGATTTTGACCCAGCGACAATGGAGGAACGGTGATATATTTCCAAGTCGGGATGGTGTGTGACTTGGAGGGGAACGTGCAGGCAGTGTTGTTCCCATGTGTCTGCTGCTCTTGTCCTTCTAGGTGGTAGAGGTCGCGGGTTTGGGAGGTGCTGTCGAAGAAGCCTTGGCGAGTTGCTGCAGTGCATCCTGTGGATGGTACACACTGCAGCCACGGTGCGCCGGTGGTAAAGGGAGTGAATGTTTAGGGTGGTGGATGGGGTGCCAATCAAGTGAGCTGCTTTGTCCTGGATGGTGTCGAGCTTCTTGAGTGTTGTTGGAGCTGCACTCATCCAGGCAAGTGGAGAGTATTCCATCACACTCCTGACTTGTGCCTTGTCGATGGTGGAAAGGCTTTGGGGAGTCAGGAGATGAGTCACTCGCCGCAGAATACCCAGTCTCTGATTTGCTCTTGTAGCCACAGTACTTATATGGCTGGTCCAGTTAAGTTTCTGGTCAATGTGACCCCTAGGATGTTGATGGTGGGGGATTCGGCGATGGTAATGCCGTTGAATGTCAAGGGAAGGTGGTTAGACTCTCTCTTGTTGGAGATGGTCATTACCTGGCACTTGTCTGGCGCATATGTTACTTGCCACTTATGAGCCCAAGGCTGTAACTAGTGGGGTGCCGCAAGGATCAGTGCTTGGGCCTCAGCTATTTACAATCTATATTAATGATTTGGATGAGGGGCCTGAGTGTAATGTATCCACGTTTGCTGATGATACAAAGCTGGATGGGAAAGTAAGCTGTGAGGAGGACACAAAGAGCCTGCAAAGGGATATGGACAGGTTAAGTGAGTGGGCAAGAAGGTGGCAGATGGAGTATAATGTGGAGAAATGTGAGGTTATTCACTTTAGTAGGAAGAATAGAAAAACAGAATATTTTTTAAATGGTGAGAAACTATTAAATGTTGGTGTTCAGAGAGATTTGGGTGTCCTTGTACAAGAAACATTCGGCATGCTTGGTTTCATTGGTCAGAACATTGAATACAGGAGTTGGGATGTCTTGTTGAAGTTGTACAAGACATTAGTAAGGCCACACTTGGAATACTGTGTACAGTTCTGGTCACCCTATTACAGAAAGGATATTATTAAACTAGAAAGAGTGCAGAAAAGATTTACTAGGATGCTACCGGGACTTGATGGTTTGACTTATAGGGAGAGGTTGGATAGACTGAGACATTTTTCCCCTGGAGAATAGGAGGTTTAGGGGTGATCTTATAGAAGTCTATAAAATAATGAGGGGCATAGATAAGGTAGATAGTCAAAATCTTTTCCCAAAGGGGCATAGATTTAAGGTGAGAGGGGAGAGATACAAAAGGGTCCAGAGGGGCAATTTTTTCACTCAAAGGGTGGTGAGTGTCTGGAACGAGCTGCCAGAGGCAGTAGTAGAGGCGGGTACAATTTTGTCTTTTAAAAAGCATTTGGACAGTTACATGGGTAAGATGGGTATAGAGGGATATGGGCCAAGTGCAGGCAATTGGGACTAGCTTAGTGGTATAAACTGGGCGACATGGACATGTTGGGCCGAAGGGCCTGTTTCCATGTTGTAAACTTCTATGATTCTATGATTCTAAACACAAAACGTTAGCATGCAGGTACAGCAAGCAATTAGGAAAGCAAATGGCATGTTGGCCTTTATTGCAAGGGGGTTGGAGTACAAGAGTAAGGAAGTCTTACTACAATTGTACACGGCTTTGGTGAGACCTCACCCGGAGTACAGTGTACAGTTTTGGTCTCCTTATCTAAGGAAGGATACGCTTACCTTAGAGGCAGTGCAGCAAAGGATCACTCGATTAATTCCTGGGATGAGAGGGTTGTCCTATGAGGAGAGATTGAGTAGAATGGGCCTATACTCTCTGGAGTTTAGAAGAATGAGAGGTGATCTCATTGAAACATATAAGATTCTGAGGGGAATTGCTGAGAGGTTGTTTCCCCTGGCTGGAGAGTCTAGAACTACAGGGCATGGTCGCAGGATAAGGGGTCAGCCATTTAAGACTGAGATGAGGAGGAATTTCTTCACTCAGAGGGTTGTGAATCTTTGGAATTCTCTACCCCAGAGGGCTGTGGATACTGAGTCATTGAATATATTCAAGGCTGAGATCGATAGATTTTTGGACTCTAAGGGAATCAAGGGATATGGGGATCGGGCGGGAAAGTGGAGTTGAGGTCAAAGATCAGCCATGATTTTATTGAATGGCGGAGCAGGCTCGAGGGGCCGTATGGCCTACTCCTGCTCCTATTTCTTATGCACTTATGGTACACTGGAAAGGAACTGATAAAACAAGAACAACAACAACTTGCATTTATATAGCGCCTTTAACGTATTAAAATGTCCCAAGGCGCTTCACAGGAGCGATTAGCAAACAAACTTTGACACCGAGCCACATAAGGAGATATTAGGACAGGTGACCAAAAGCTTGGCAAAGAGGTGGGTTTTAAGGAGCATCTTAAAGGAGGAGAGAGAGGTGGAGAGGTTCAGGGAGGGAATTCCAGAGTTCAGGGCCTAGGTTGCTGAAGGCACGGCCGCCAATGGTGGAGCGATTAAAATCGGGGATGCACAAGAGGCAAGAATTGGAGGAGTGCAGAGATCTCGGAGGGTTGTAGGGCTGGAGGAGGTTACAGAGATAGGGAGGGGCGAGATAGGGAGCGGGATTTGAAAACAAGGATGAGAATTTTAAAATCGAGGTGTTCCCAGACCGGGAGCCAATGTAGGTCAGTGAGCACAGGGGGGTGATGGGTGAACGGGACTTGGTGCGAGTTAGGATACGGGGGGGCAGAGTTTTGGATGAGCTCAAGTTTACGGAGGGTGGAAGATGGGAGGCCGGCCAGGAGAGCATTGGAATAGTCGAGTCTGGAGGTAACAAAGGCATCGATGAGGGTTTCAGCAGCAGATGAGCTGAGGCAGGGACGGAGATGGCTGACGTTATGGAGGTGGAAGTAGGGGGTCTTGGTGATGGAGCGGATATGGGGTCGGAAGCTCAGCTCAGGGTCAAATAGGACGCCAAGGTTGCGAATGGTCTGGGTCAGCCTCAGAGAGTGGCCAGGGAGAGGGATGGAGTCGATGGCCAGGGAATGGAGTTTGTGGCACGGACTGAAGACAATGGAAAGAGGTTGGTATAATGGAAAAGGGGCTGGTGCACTGAGCTCCCTCCCCCTGAGCTGAAGAGATGGGGAACTTCCTCTCCTCTCCTCTCTTCTCACTTCCTTCTTCTCCACTCGTCTCATCCCCTCATCCTCCCACTCGCCCACTCGCCCCATCCCCTCCTTTCCTCCTTCCTCGATGCACCCCTTCCCCTCTGAACTCTGCCACTCATTGCTGTCTCCAACTCCCCTTCCTCTGACTGGCTTCAATTGTCCCCCGCCCACTTGACCTGAACCCTCCGTCTGGGCTCCACCTGCTCGAGCCCACTTGATCGCAGACCTTGATGGAGACTCTCTGAGCCACGGAACAAGAACGGGCCCGATAGACAAGAGAGAAAGACTCTGGAAAACGTCCGTACGATTGGTTGGACAATCACTGACCTGAACAACATCGAGGACAAATCCAGCCATCACCATCCCCAAACCTGCCAACAAGTACGGGAGCAGAACCTGGACACAGATTTTCAAGGATGATTCTTCCTTCTGTTTCACCACAGCCACTTTCTCCTTCGGCCGTTCCCGGGCTGCCCAGTCCGTCCCAGGGCTGAGTTTCCCATCGAGCTGCCTGTCCTCACCCTTCGCTCTCAGCTTTTGCTCAGGTCGTTCCCCGTTTCTCGACCTCCTTTCTCTTTTCCTTCTTCGTGTCTTCCCTTCTTCCATCTTGCCCTTTAAAAGGATCAAATAAAGAACAATTAAAATGTGAAATTCAAACACGGTCCGCTGCCTAATGTATAATACACACAGGGCCTGTGCTACATCCACCACACACAGGACCAGCCGCTCTACGCAAAATAGGAAGGAGAAACTTCGCAGGGCAACGCGGACGGGAGACTAATTATATAGTTCGTTCAAAGAGCCAGCACAGGCACGATGGGCCGAGTCGTCAGAACATGGAACTCGCTACCGCAAGGAATGGTTGAGGCCAATAGCATAGATGTACTTAAGGGGAAGCTGGATAAACACATGAGGGAGAAAGGAATAGAAGGATATGCTGATAGGGTGAGATGAAGTAGGGAGGGAGGAGTCTCCTGTGGAGAAGAACAGACTTGCATTTCTATAGCGCCTTTCACGACCTCAGGATGTCCCAAAGCGCTTTACAACCAATTTACTTTTGAAGTGCAGTCACTGTTGTAATGTAGGAAATGAGGCAGCCAATTTGTGCACAGCAAGATCCCACAATTCAGCAATGTGGTAAATGACCAGATAATCTGTTTTAGTGACGTTGGTTGAGGGAAAAATATTGACGAGGACAGCGGGGAGAACTCCCCTTGCTCTTTTTCGAATAGTGCCGTGGGGCCTTTTACGTCCACTGCGGGAGTGCTGCACTGTCGGAGGTGCCGGCTGTCAGATGAGATGTTAAACCGAGGCCCCCTGACTGCCCCTCTCGGGTGAAAGTAAAAGATCCCACGGCCATTGTTTCGAAGAGGAGCAGGGGAGTTCTCCCCCGGTGTCCAGGACCAATATTTATCCCTCGACCAAACGTCACTAAAGCAGATTATCTGGTCATTCTCACAATGCTGCTCGTGGGATCTTGCTGTGTGTAAATTGGCTGCGACGTTTCCCTACGTTACAACACTGACTACGCCTTAAAAAGTATTTAATTGGCTGTAAAGCACTTTGGGGCATCCAGAGGTCATGAAAGGTGCTATATAAATGCAAGTTCTTTCTTTAAATGTGTTTAAACTCACCCCCATACTGGATAGAGTCAATAACATCCCTTTTATTCCAATGCCCAGAATCAAATGTTTCTCTTGTGTGGATGTGTCATTAAATACAACCCCTGGTGTGGCACTGAGCCAATCGGTGCAGGAAGATCCCAGGTTCAAACCCCAGGCAGCTGGGGCTGTGAAGGGGCTATAATTGGCCTCAGTGCCCTAGGTTATATGGGAGAGGGAGAGGATCTGCCAGATTGCCTGCTCCAGATCTCGTGTCCCGGGGCGGGGCGGGGCGAGGCGAGGCGAGGGCAGGCACCGCGATGCCTCACACAGTCAAATATCCCGCCGACTCTCTCTCCTCGGGGGCCGCACCCAAATAACGAACGGCCGGCCGCTCACCACGGAACCCGGAGAGGAGAGAAAGGGGAAAAAGAAACAAGTGCAGTTAACAGTGAGAGAGAGGGAATGGGAGGAATGGAAATAAATAAAGAAGGGAAGGAAGCAGGGACAGATGGAGAGAAAATAACAGGGAGGAGGTGGAGGGAGATATCAGCCAGCTCCGGGGGGAGAGGGGCTCCCGGCTCCCGATCCCGGGCCGGGGAAAGTTTCTAAAGTTCGGGAAAAGTTTCTAAAGTTCCGCCCGACCTCAGGCTCCGGGATTATCACCCGCCCCTTCCGGCTCCGGCTCTTTAAATCTCAATCATGAGGTCTCAGGGTGGCTGGAAACTCTCACTGCCTCCAATCCTCCTCCCACAGCTCGCTCTCTCTCTTTCCCCCCCCACCCATCCTTCTCCTGTCCAGTTGACCGCTAGAATTGGCCTCAGAGCCCCTGGGTTAGAGAAGGAGAAATGAATCAGCCAGGTTTCCTGCAGCTGATCAGTGACTTCTGCTGGAAAGTGTGTGTGATGCCCCCCCATAGTAAATAGCCCGACCACACATTGTCTAACCTGACACATGATGAACTAGAGGGATGCCTGGGGACTCAGTGGAACCCGTACCCCAGCAAGGGTAACAAGGACTCTCAGCGAACCATCCCAGGAAACTCTCAGCAAACTCCCAGCAAACCATCTCAGCCCAGAAGTACAGCTGTGGCAATCCCAGCCCTAAAGCTGCTGACACTTTTACAATGATCTCTACCAGTGTGAAATTCACCAATTTTATCCTCTTGTCCCCTTACTGCCACTAAACACAAAAGGTCGGGCTTACAGAAACATAGAATCATAGAATGATAAAGCACAGAAGGAGGCCATTCAGCCCATCTTGCCTGTGCTGGCTCTTTGAAAGAGCTATCCAATTAGTCCCACTCCCCTCCCTGCTCTTTCCCCATAGCCCTGCAAATTTTTTCCCTTCAAATATTTATCCAATTCCCTTTTGAAAGTTATTATTGAATCTGCTTCCACCGCCCTTTCAGGCAGCGAATTCCAGATCAGAACAACTCGCTGCGTAAAAAAATTTCTCCTCATCTCCCCTCTGGTTCTTTTATCTTAAATCTTTCAGCTTTAAATAATTTGAATCTCACAATTGTCACTGCTTTTTGTCCATATTTCATTGATGCTACTCTTGTCAGTTTTCCCTGAAAATGTTCTCTCTTGTCCCTCCTAAGCTCCAAATCTCCCCCGTCCTACACTCTCCTCCCTCCCTGCATCCTCACCGTGTTGAAATTGAGACTCATCGCACGGGCTCCTCTTCTAACTCACCTCCTTCCCAGAACTTCAAAGCCATGGAAACTCCTCACCTCCCCCAGTCTTCCCATCCTCCTACAACCCAAGCTTAGTGTCGCCACTACTGGAATAACCTAATTTTCTCTCCCACCCTGTACAGCCTCAACACTGGACTGCAGGTCTGGGTCCTTCACCCATGTTCCTCAGTGGGCAGTGCTCTCGCCTCTGAGTCAGAAGGTCGTGGGTTCAAACCCCACTCCAGAGACTTGAGCACAAAATCTAGGCCGACACTCCCAATACAGTACTGAGGGAGTGCTGCGCTGTCGGAGGTGCCGTCTTTCGGATGAGACGTTAAACCGAGGCCCCGTCTGCCCTCTCAGGTGGATCCCACGGCCACTATTTTGAAGAAGAGCAGGAGAGATCCCCCTGGTGTCCTGGGGCCAATATTTATCCCTAACCAACATCACTAAAGAACAGATGATCTGATCATTATCACATTGCTGTCTGTGGGATCTTGCTGTGCGCATATTGGCTGTCTCGTTTCCCTACATTGCAACAGAGACTACACTTCAAGAAGTACTTCATTGGCTGTAAAGCGCTTTGGGACATCCTGAGGTCGTGAAAGGCCCTGTATAAATTTTATCTTTTCCTCAATTAAACAAACAGTTCTTTAAATGGACTAACAGGAATTTTTGCTCAGCCTGTGCTGTACAGTCAGGTTCGAAACAGGATCCAACAAAAACTAATTGGGAAGAATTAACAAGGACCCCAGGGTTACAATTAAAAAAAATGAAAATTTTAAATACCTTTTGGTGGATTTTTGGATTTTTACCAGGCTGACTCAGGATGTGAGCAGACAGTCACCCAGCTCAATCCGATCGACGCCCCCTGTGCGACAGGACACGGGTTATTTTTACTTCAGTTACCGAGTGCCCAGCTTCAGATTTCAGCTCTGTTTGCATATTTCTAACTTGGGTTTCCAAAAAACCCTGAAGACATTTAAGACGATGGAAAGCATCGATCGGTGAGGTTTTTAAAGGGCCAGTCCCTTCTTTCTGTAATGTCGCTCACGATCCTTAAGGCGGGTTTTTCTCTCTCTCTCTCCTGAAGGCGCTGATTGGTTTTGGGGTATGAGTTAGAAACAGCTACTCTTTACGTGTGAGCGTAGACAGTGAGTGTTGGCAGGTTATTCGACCATGGGGTGCTCACAGCCGGTCATCTGATGTACACACTGATTGTGTATTGTACTTGCATGTTGTTAGTTGAGCACCCTGACAGGAGTCCCCACTCCAGAGACTTGAGCCCATAACCCAGGCCGACACTCCCAGTGCAGTACTAAGGGAGTGCTGCACTGTTGGAAGTGCCGTCTTTCAGATGAGGTGTTAAACTAAGGCCCCGTCTGCCCTCGCAGGAGGTGGATGCCAAAGATCCCACAGTCACTATTTTGAAGAAGAGCAGGGGAGTTCTCCCCGGTGTCCTGGGGCCAATATTTATCCCTCAACCAACTACTAAAAACAGATTATCTGGTCATTTATCTCATTGCTGTTTGTGGGATCTTGCTGTGCGCAAATTGGCTGCCACGTTTCCTACATTACAACAGTGATTATATTTCAAAAAGTACTTCATTGGCTGTGAAGTGCTTTGGGACATCCTGAAAGGCGCTATATAAATGGAAGTTCTTTCTTTTCCATTTCAGCCAATGTTTCAACACCCAACTAATCACAATATCCAGGCTATAAAACTGGTGAGAACATCGTGACAAATTGTAGAAAGAAACTTAATTCAGGAGTTGTGGAGAGTCCTGAAATGTTTTGCACAGTGGGGGTGGGGGGAGTTTCTGTTAGTTTAATGTCCAGATTCCAGTGGAATCGACCGAACCAGCGCGAAAGATCGGGGCAATTTTAAACGTAAGTGAGTTACGCCTGAAACCACTTACGATCGTGTTTTCCGCCATCTTTTCCGTTGGTTCAAGGTTCAATTTGCCCAAATCAGGCCCCGCCCACAAAACTGGCCACGCCCCCACGCCCCCGGTCAACATTGGAGAGTCCGCTGATTGGGCTGGTTCAGGAAGGCTCTTCAAATTGGGCTCATTCCCTCAGACGCACAGGCACCAGTCGGCACGTTTAAAAAGATTTTCATATCACAAAATAGTGAATTTACTAAGAAACTGACTAGAGTACACCAATGAAACTGGTAAATGGTTCAGTGTCGTTTTTTAAGTCATTTTCAGTGATTT
This sequence comes from Heptranchias perlo, assembly GCF_035084215.1. Classification (NCBI taxonomy): domain Eukaryota; kingdom Metazoa; phylum Chordata; class Chondrichthyes; order Hexanchiformes; family Hexanchidae; genus Heptranchias; species Heptranchias perlo. The sequence continues at coordinate 3,582,401 of NC_090341.1, read as the reverse complement.
TAAATCAGGTTACTCACAGGTGGGGGACCGGAAACCCTGATTAAAAATGTTTAATTTTGCTGATAAACCCATTTTCAGCTGCATTAATAAAACAGCTCCAGGTCACCACTCAAATACAGCGAGGAATATCTTTTAATGGAAAAGAAAGAAACGATTACATTCTATTACGCTGCCAATTTGCGCTGATTCGCGGAAGATTTTACGTTTGTGATTATGCAAATGAATTTTAGTGGAAACTTGCAGCCGAACCGAACCAGAGTAATTTCCAGCCCAAAGCAGAAACTCCAGCCCCAGTATCGCCAGCAATGTTGAAGATTCATGGTGAGAGTGCTGACTCACTGTTAAAACTAGACTTGGGACATACGTTCCGGTCATTGAACATCTCCATTAAGACAAACACAGGGCAGTGCTTTGGGCCACCGGAGGAGCTGGTGCTAATTCTTGTTAACTGGACAGGTCTCAATTGAAGCCCTTTGAATCTCAGCCCTTCTTCCGGGGCCGGACTGCTGGTGGAATTGTGCCGTCTTGTCCCGTTTGCTCTCTGAACATTTCTCTCCTTTTCCGTGTCTCCAGCCGTCTGAGGGTCCAACAATCGCAAAATCACCAACCGTTAGAAAACTACAGACCAGAAAATCGACAGGAAAACAGTCAGGAAACAACTGGGGAAATGCAGTCCCATCAAACACTCCCAGGGCAGGTACAGCACGGGTTAGATACAGAGTAAAGCTCCCTCTACACTGTCCCATCAAACACTCCCAGGGCGGATACAGCACGGGTTAGATACAGAGTAAAGCTCCCTCTACACTGTCCCATCAAACACTCCCAGGGCGGATACAGCACGGGTTAGATACAGAGTAAAGCTCCCTCTACACTGTCCCATTAAACACTCCCAGGGCAGGTACAGCACGGGTTAGATACAGAGTAAAGCTCCCTCTACACTGTCCCATCAAACACTCCCAGGGCAGGTACAGCACGGGTTAGATACAGAGTAAAGCTCCCTCTACACTGTCCCATCAAACACTCCCAGGGCAGGTACAGCACGGGTTAGATACAGAGTAAAGCTCCCTCTACACTGTCCCATCAAACACTCCCAGGACAGGTACAGCACGGGTTAGATACAGAGTAAAGCTCCCTCTACACTGTCCCATCAAACACTCCCAGGGCAGGTACAGCACAAACCAGGGAGCCTGTGAAAAAGATTTATTTGACCCTGAGATTAGGAGATTGCTCGGGGTTGATTTTTATGGTTGACGGAATTTCAAATCCCCTAACACGGGACTCTTTCCCTTTTCCCTTCCCTTACCGATAATGTTTGCTGCTCCCTTTGATCCCGTTTGGTCCAGATGTTAATCGATGCAGTGTCAACCTCTCCCACTCGGGGTCTCCACTGAATTCCTGAGGAGCGAGGGGGAGAAATGGAAACTCACTGAGGGACTGTCTCTAAAGACACTCCGCCAAATTAAAGTGTACAGCGCTTCATACAAGTGCTGGGCGCAAAGATCTCCTCTCACTTGACATCGGCCTGTGAAAACAGGACACCAATGTGTTTCCTTCCCTCCATTCATACAATGTCAAAGCACAGAAATATTTACAAGTGATCTCCAAAAATGCTACTTTTTGCAAAGTCACCATTTGCCCAATCGTTTCTAATACTGGCCCTTTACATTTTCTTTCTTGTGATAGAGTGAATGAGGAGAAGCTGTTTCCACTGGCAGGAGGGTCGGTCACCAGAGGACACAGATTTGAGATCATTGGCAAAAAACCCAGGGGGGAGATGAGGAGAATTGTTTTTTTACGCAGCGAGTTGTTCTGATCTAGAACGCGCTGCCTGAAAGGGCGGTGGAAGCAGATTCAATAATAACTTTCAAAAAAGAATTGGATAAATAGTTGAAAATTTGCAGGGCTTATGGGGAAAGAGCAGGGGGGAGTGGGACTAATTGGAAAGTTCTTTCAAAGAGCCGGCACAGGCACGATGGGGCGAATGGCCTCCTTCTGTGCTGTATCATTCTATGTAAAATTAGCCACCACGAGGCATATAAAAGTGGGTTTGAGGAGCTTTGTCCAATGGCTCAGTTGGTAAGACACTGCCCAGTGTGATTCTGTGCGGAACTCACCCAATCCATGGTCGGTACTGAATTGGCTGATTCCAGTTGAGGTGGGAGTCGGGATGTCTGGAGTTAGCCTCAGTGCCCCAGGGCAGCACTGACTAACGTACAGGGAATTGGATACATACTTGAAAAGAAAAAAGGTGCAGGGCTATGGGGAAAGAGCAGGGAGGGAGTGGGCCTAATTGGATAGCTCTTTCATAGAGCCAGCCCAGGCGCGATGGGCTGTAAGGTTCTATGATTCTATATCCCTATGATTTTGTTCCCAGCTGTTGCTGTAAATTTAGTCACAGATATTGTTTTGCTTTCAGGATGTGAGTGATACTGAAGACAAGGCAACTTTATTAACATGAGGCCATACAGATTCAACCACTAGCTTGGGGACTGGAGTCACATGTAGGCCCAGACCGGGACAGGGCAGCAGGTTCCCCTCCCTGAGGGACATTAGTGACCCAGTTGGGTTTGGACAGCAATCCGACAGCTTCATGGTCACTTTTTCCTTGTACTCACCCACAGATTACCCGATTTATTGAATTAAATTTCATAATTTGCTGCAGTGGGATTTGACCCCAGGGTCACTGTTCCAAAGCCTCTCGAACCCTAAGGCTGCTTCATTCATGGTGGCATGTGTCTCTTAACACAAATCTTTTATCAAAGAAACTGCTGTCACTCTAAACCCCCCCCCCCCCCCCCCCGTTAATTCCACCTCCTCCCCGCCCCCGCCCCCCCCCCCCCCAGAGCCCCACACTGTACCTCATCCTTCGTCCCGCAGGAGGGTGTTGGGCTGGTCCCCAGGAATCTCCTCGGACCCTCCAGGCCAGCGCTGTCGTTTAAGTTGGGCAGCGGGTTGCTGCTGAGTATCAGGGTGGTGTGACCTTGCTGCAGCTGGAAGGCCCTGCGCATCACATTAACCCCGGGGCTCAAGTGTTTATTAACCCCGGCTCCAGTCCGCCTGTCCAGTCCACAACCCTGACACAAGAGCAACAGAACAAAACAGGGGCCTTAATTGAAGCAGAAACGCTCTTCTTTAAATTCATCTTTGTGCAAAGACAATGTCCCCCCCCCAAATTCCTGGGCTCCTGGGGCGGGCTGATTTTTGACTGGGTCGCCAGGAATCACAGGCAGATCCCAGTTCCACTGGGATTGCATCCCAATTAAAAAGAAATTCACTCTGGGGATGTGGGCGTCGCTGCCGAGGCCGGCATTTATTGCCCATCCCTAGTTGCCCCTTGTGAAGGTGTTGTTGGGCCTTCTTGAATTGCTGTTAGGTGTTTGGTCCAACTGAGTGTACTTGAAGGGCACTTCAGAGGGCAATTAAGAGTCAACCATATTGGTGTGGGGACTGGAGTCACATATAGGCCCAGACCGGGTAAGGACGGCAGGTTTCCTTCCCTAAAAGGCATAAGTGAACCGGTTGGGTTTTTAAGACAATCTTTTTATTAGCAGATTTTAAAAAATTAATCTCAAATTACCACGGTGGGATTTGACCTCACAGTCTCTAGATCACTAAGTCCAGTAACATAACCACTGCAACTACCCATAGACCAGGCCCTTCAAATTCCACTAGCATAGGGAGCATGGCCAGATCGTCCACCTGCCCACACCGTATGCCAAGAGGGTGTGTCTGGAGGAGTTCCTGGCTTTCTCCACACTTTAGGCCCTCTTTCAGCCTCAGTGGAACTCAAGCCAGCAGAATGAGTGCCACTGAGAGAACCTGAACTCTTACCAGGGAAAACTCATCAAATCCAGGAGATCCCACAAACAGCAATGTGATAATGTCCAGATAATCTGTTTTTTAATGATGTTGGTTGAGAGATAAATATTGGCCCAGGACACTGGGGAGAATGCCCACTGCTCTTTTTCCAATAGTGGCCTGTGGAATCTTTTACATCCACCCGAGAGGGCAGACGTCTCATGAGTTTAACGTCTCATCCGAAAGTCGGCACCTCCGACAGTGCAGCACTCCCCCAGTGTCCCAGTGCTGCACTTGGAGCATCAGCCTGGATTTTGAGCTTAAGTCTCTGGAGTGGGGCTTGAACCCATGACCTTGTGTTTCAGAGACACGAGTGTTTGCCCACTGAGCCACAGCCGGCACTAGTAGGGATGCAATAATTGCCCTCAGGCCGGTGAGGGAGAGGGAAGCTATCTGTCAGGCTTTCTGTTTCTGATCACTGCCCAGTGACCAGCTGGACCGTGTGTGTGTGGACGTCGGGTGAGGGCAGGACCGGGCTCAGCTGTGATGCCCACATGGTTCAATAGCCTTCTAATACTGTCTCGCCTCGCACAGGAAGAATGGCCATTTGGGTGAAGTACTGGAACTGAACCCCAACAAGAGTCAGCGCCTTCAGGAGAGGGGGAACATGGAACTGAACCCCAACATTAATCAGTGTCTTCAGGAGAGGAGATACATGGAACTGAACCCCAACATTAATCAGTGTCTTCAGGAGAGGAGATACATGGAACTGAACCCCAATGAAAGTCAGTGCCTTTAGGAGAGGGGGGTCATGGAACTGAACCCCAACATTAATCAGTGTCTTCAGGAGAGAGGGGGGAAAATTTGAAAGGAAGTGGGAATAGGTTGGTGAGAGTCCATGATCGAGTGGATTGTGACTGGTTTATAGGAGCGGGTTGATGGGCAGAATGGCCTTTGCCTGTTCCTCACTTTCCTATATCGCTCTTTTACCTGCAATTCTTGTGAGTAGGCCTCAAGTAGGCTTCTGGAATCTTCTCTAACGATTCGCCACAGATCCTCAGCACTCACCTGCCCTGAAGGAATAAAATGAACGAGACAAGAGGTGAGACTGTTCAGAGACATGAATCATCAAGTATTGAATGATTCGGAGTAAACTACATACCGGGAAGCAGGACCGGCCTGGGATTATGTGACAATCCAGGCCCCAGTTTAAGTTTAATGCTCCGGATGCCATCTTCACCCCCAAAAGAAATGGCTCAATATATAAACGCAAACCTGATTTGGAACTGAGAAATACAGATTGTCCTGCCCTGAGTTGGCTGATTTCAGCTCAGGCCCTGGTGTGGCCAACCCTACCGGACTCAGTGCCCCTGCTCCTCATCACCATCCACTGACCCCCCGCTGGGAAGTGTGAGTCTGGGGGGCATGGTTCTTACTGGAAAAGAGAAGGTTGAGAGGGGATATAATTGCTGTTTTTATGATTCTAAAGGGATTGAATAATGTCGACCATGACCAGATGGTTCACCTTGTCCGGAACAGTAAAACCCGAGGACACGGCCTGCGCTCGAAGTGGGGGGGGAATTCAAATCTAATCTGTGGAAACAATATTTCAGTGAGTGAGTGGTCAATCTGTGGAACAGACTCCCTCGAGAGACGGTGGGAGCAGTTGGTTTCGATTCATTCAAATGCAAACAAGGTAGATTTATTTCAGAAAATAACATTTTGGGATCCAGTATGTGAGTAATTTGAGACATGACGTGTGTTGAGTGTAACAGGCTCGGGAGGAACAGGTGACTTTGGACCTATGGTTCCCAAAGCTCTCCCCCACTGGGGGGTTTCCCTCACCTCATGTCTGGGTCTGTTGTAGACTCATTGATGGAGATTGAGTGCTCGGATTGGTCAACAACTCCATTATCGTTGATTCAGGCAACTACCAGGGTGGTAGAAGGTGAACTAAATGGACCATGGCCTTTTTTTGTCTCGGAATTCCTACCTTCCTCTGTGGACGTTGGGTGAGAACATAAGAAATAGGAGCAGGAGCAGGCCATACGGCCCCTCGAGCCTGCTCCGCCATTCAATCAGATCATGGCTGATTTTCAACCTCAACTTCACTTTCCCGCCCGATCCCCATATCCCTTGATTCCCGTAGAGCCCAAAAATCTATCCATCTCAGCCTTGAATATACTCAACAACCCCACAGCCTTCTGGGGTAGAGAATTCCAAAGGTTCACAACCCTCTGAGTAAAGAAATTCCTCCTCATCTCACTCTTGAATGGTCGATCCTTTATCCTGTGACTATGCCCCCTAGTTCTAGACTCCCCTTGGTTCCCCATTATTTCAGGTATGTTTTTTGTGTCTTCTACTGTGAAGACAGATACAAAATATTTGTTTAACGCATCTGCCATTTCCTGATTCCCCATTATTATTTCTCCTGTCTCAGCCTCGAAGGGACCAATGTTTACTTTTGCTGCTCTTTTCCTTTTTACCATACTTGTAGAAGCTCTTACAATCTGTTTTTATATTTCTTGCTTTTTCTTACCTCAGGTAAGACACCAGAGTGCAACTGGTGTCCTTGGAGCCCGTATCCAACCAGCAGTCACCCCCTGGGGCTGGGGGAGCGAACCGGGGAGAAATAGTGTCAAACGTCATTGGGGGGAGTGACGTCTGTTGGAAATTTTTCAGTAAAGACAATTGCGACTCTCTATTTTGAAGTTAAATGCAAGCTCTCCAGTCTGTATCTTTACAACAAGTTAAGGTTTGGGGTTATGCACCATAATGAACAGAGTGCTTGTCACAATATGTTATTGTACAAACACCTGCATTGTCGACAGTAAACACTCCACCGCCATCACCTAGACGGACAAGGGCAGCAGGTGCACGGGAACACCACCACCTCCAAGTTCCCCTCCGAGTCTCGCACCATCCTGACTTGGAAATTTATCGGCCGTTCCTTCATTGTCGCTGGGTCAAAATCCTGGAACTCCCGACCTAACAGCACTGTGGTAGAACCTTCACCACACGGACTGCAGCGGTTCAAGACGAAGGCCCACCACCACCTTCTCAAGGGGCAACTAGGGATGGGCAATAAATAAATGCCGGCCTTGCCAGTATCGCCAGAATGAATATAAAAAAACCTCATGCTCGTTAACAGGTCAGTCCAAAGTTCCTTGCAGAATGGCCCCCACTCACCTCCCATCCTCTCCAGTATCTCCTGAACCCAGGGGTTAGCCTGCGGGTTGTCGAACTGTGGTTGAAGAAAGGACTTGGCTACTCGGGGGCCGAAAAGCCTTCAGAAAAACAAAAGGAAGGTTAGATGCTAGCAGAATCCATCATACAGAACTGAGAGGTTAGAACTATCAGGAAAGATTGAATGGGCTGGGGCTCTTTTCTCTAGAAAAGAGAAGACTGAGGGGTGACCTGATAGAGAAGATGTTTCTGCTTGTGGGGGAGACCAGAACTAGGGGCTCATAAATGTAAGCTAGTCACTAATAAATCCAATAAGAAATTCAGGATAAACTTCTTTACCCAGAGAGCGGTGAGAATGTGGAACTCGCTCCCACAAGGAGTAGTTGAGGTGAATAGTGTAGATACATTTAAGGGGAAGCTGGATAAACACATGAGGGAGAAAGGAATAGAAGGATATGCTGATAGGGTGAGATGAAGTAGGGAGGGAGGAGGCTCGTGTGGAGCATAAACACCAGCATGGACCTGTTGGGCCGAATGGCCTGTTTCTGTGCTGTACATTCGAGGTAATTATCCACATTCATAAAACTCTTCCAAAAAATCTTTTCTAAACTGTAAGATATCAATGAGCTGTCCCTCCTCTTGTAACTGGGACGACAGCTTGAAATGCTTCACGATGATAGCGTCAAGGGCCAGTGCCTTCATGAGAAAAAGGGGGATGAAATAGGTCTCGGGCAGTAGTGCAAAGTGGGTGATGGCGAATCAGCCGCACGTTTGGAAAAGAATATTGGGCGGCGTGTAAAATGGGCGGCCAGTTCCCTCTCTCGCCTGTCTTGGTGCATCAGCCCAAAGCCCATTGCAAACCTTTCCTTTGCATGGGGAGGAAGACGAGCCAGACAGAGACCGTAGCCTGGATTCTCCTCCCATTGGTGGGCTCGCGACATGGCGGGTTTGGAGCACAACCGCCAACGTGAAAACGCCACAAACCCGCGCAGTGTCCTCCCAGAACCCTCGTTAATCGAGCAGTGTCCTCCCAGAACCCTCGTTAATCGAGCAGTGTCCTCCCAGAACCCTCGTTAATCGAGCAGTGTCCTCCCAGAACCCTCGTTAGTCGCGCAGTGTCCTCCCAGAACCCTCGTTAATCGAGCAGTGTCCTCCCAGAACCCTCGTCAACCGCGCAGTGTCCTCCCAGAACCCTCGTCAACCGCGCAGTGTCCTCCCAGAACCCTCGTCAACCGCGCAGTGTCCTCCCAGAACCCTCGTTAATCGCGCGGTGTCCTCCCAGAACCCTCGTTAGCCGCGCAGTGTCCTCCCAGAACCCTCGTTAGCCGCGCAGTGTCCTCCCAGAACCCTCGTTAATCGAGCAGTGTCCTCCCAGAACCCTCGTTAATCGCGCGGTGTCCTCCCAGAACCCTTGTTAGCCGCGCGGTGTCCTCCCAGAACCCTCGTTAGTCGCGCGGTGTCCTCCCAGAACCCTCGTTAATCACGCGGTGTCCTCCCAGAACCCTCGTTAATCGCGCGGTGTCCTCCCAGAACCCTCGTTAATCGCGCGGTGTCCTCCCAGAACCCTCGTTAGCCCCGCAGTGTCCTCCCAGAACCCTCGTTAATCGCGCAGTGTCCTCCCAGAACCCTCGTTAATCGAGCAGTGTCCTCCCAGAACCCTCGTTAGCTGCGCAGTGTCCTCCCAGAACCCTCGTTAATCGCGCGGTGTCCTCCCAGAACCCTCGTTAGCTGCGCAGGGCGGCTTCGGAGTACGGAAAACCGCCCTTCCAATTTGGTTTACCGCTGCTTGGAGGGAGGGGAATCCAGCTGTGCTGCGGCCACTTAAAGGGCCGCAGCCAGCTAAAGGGCAGCAACACTCCTCAGCAGGATGGCAGAAGGAGCAGTGGCTCCTGGGTTTGGGGGGGCGGGTGTTATCAGCAGCTGGAGGGACACCCGTCGCCAGATTTTCTGATACTTCTGTGGAGATGCTGCTGCCAGAAGTGAGGGTCCAGGAGGGACCGTCTGATGGGCACGGAGGGCAAGATTATAAAAAGAAGTTCGGGAGGAGATAGGAGAGACACCATTACATATATATAAAAATTCATTAGAAAAGGGAATAGTGCCAGAGGACTGGTCGACAACTAATGTGATTCCTATATTTAAAAAGGGAGCTAGAACCAGTCCAGGGAACTATAGACCAATTAGCTTAACGTCGGTGGTGGGAAAGATAATGGAATCTTTACTCAAAGACGTAATAGAGAAACATCTAGAAACCGAAAATATAACAAAGAGTCAGCACGGATTTCAAAAGGGAAGGTCGTGCTTGACCAACCTTCCTGAATTCTTTGAAGAAGTAACAGAAAGAGTAGACAAGGGGAATGCAGTAGATGTAATATATTTGGGATTTTCAAAAGGCCTTTGATAAGGTACCGCATAGTAAACTCATGACTAACGTCAGAGTACGTGGAGTCAGGGGACAGGTAGCAGAATGGATAGCAAGCTGGCTACAAAACAGAAAACAGAGAGTAGGGGTATGCTTTTGGTGGGGGGGGGGGGAAGTTTTGTGGTGGGGGGGGGGAAGTTTTGTGGTGGTGGGAGAGGTCCCGAAGCTATGGCTCTTGTCAATCAAGTCTAATTTTACATCGAATTTCTCTGGGTTTAGGTAGGTGGGGTCTGCCTCTAGGGGTAGAGGGTCTGCACATCCATATTAGGCAAATGGAAGCTAGCCCAGTACCATAACCGTTACCCTATCACTGCCACCTAATAAAGAATGAGGCGATGTTTCCCAGTCACTGGCTCCCCTAGACTTGCCTGTAGAGCTGCTTCTTGTACTCAGGTTCATCATCGAGTTCTTGGTGCCCCTCAGGCTCCTCTGCCGAGACCCCACAAGGCGAGCCTGGGCCTACAGCCTCCGGCAGTGATTGGCTGCCCCGAAGCCCCGTGTCGCTGTTCCTCTTCATTCAGGTCGGACTCGGGGCTGGTTTCTGGAAACTGTTGGCCTGAGAGAGCTGGAGAAATGTGGCCACCCAACAACAACAACAACAACAACATCATCATCATTGTGCATTTATATAGCGCCTTTAACACCCCAGGGCGCTTCACAGGAGCGTACATCACACACAATTTGACGCCAAGCCGCATTAGGGGATATTAGGTGAGAGTGCTACCAACTGAGCCATAGCTGACACTCACGATGGGCTGCTTGGCCTTCTCCTCGCTATCTCCTTGGTGATTTGGAAGTGCAGTTTACCAGCAATTGTCCAACGTGCGGAACAGGAGGAGGCCATTCAGCCCCTCGAGCCTGTTACTATAGGAACAGGAGGAGGCCATTCAGCCCCTCGAGCCTGTTACATAGGAACAGGAGGAGGCCATTCAGCCCCTCGAGCCTGTTACGTAGGAACAGGAGGAGGCCATTCAGCCCCTCGAGCCTGTTACGTAGGAACAGGAGGAGGCCATTCAGCCCCTCGAGCCTGTTACGTAGGAACAGGAGGAGGCCATTCAACCCCTCGAGCCTGTTACATAGGAACAGGAGGAGGCCATTCAGCCCCTCGAGCCTGTTACTATAGGAACAGTAGGAGGCCATTCAGCCCCTCGAGCCTGTTACATAGGAACAGGAGGAGGCCATTTAGCCCCTCGAGCCTGTTACATAGGAACAGGAGGAGGCCATTCAGCTCCTCGAGCCTGTTACATAGGAACAGGAGGAGGCCATTCAGCCCTTCGAGCCTGTTACATAGGAACAGGAGGAGGCCATTCAGCCCCTCGAGCTTGTTACATAGGAACAGGAGTAGGCTTATGCCAGATACCGAGAGCTCAATACTGCAGAAAGCCTAGAGGAGTATAGAAAGTGCAGGGGTTAAATTAAAAAGGAAATTAGGAAAGCAAAAGGAGGGCGTGAAAAAATACTGACAAGTAAAATTAGGGAAAAGCCAAAAATATTTTATAAATACATAAAGAGCAAGAGGATAACTGAGGAAAGAGTAGGGCCGATTAGAGACCAAAAAGGTAACCTGTGTGTGGAGGTGGAAGATGTGGGGATGGTTCTTAATGAATACTTTGCATCTGTCTTCACAAAAGAGAGGAACGATGCAGAGATTGTAGTTAAGGAGGAGGAGTGTGAAATATTGGATGGGATAAACATAGTGAGAGAGGAAATATTAAGGGGTTTAGCATCTTTGAAAGTAGATAAATCGCCAGGCCCGGATGAAATGTATTCCAGGCTGTTAAGAGAAGCAAGGGAGGAAATAGCGGAGGCTCTGACCATCATTTTCCAATCCTCCCTGGATACAGGCGTGGTGCCGGAGGATTGGAGGACTGCTAACGTTGTACCATTGTTTAAAAAGGGAGAAAGGGATAGACCGAGTAATTATAGGCCAATCAGTCTAACCTTGGTGGTGGGCAAATTATTGGAAGCAATTCTGAGGGACAGGATAAATCGTCATTTAGAAAGGCACGGATTAATCAAGGACAGTCAGCATGGATTTGTTAAGGGAAGGTCATGTCTGACTAACTTGATTGAATTTTTTGAGGTGGTAACAAGGAGGGTTGATGAGGGTGATGCGTTTGATGTAGTCTACATGGATTTTAGCAAGGCTTTTGACAAGGTTCCACATGGCAGACTGGTCAAAAAAGTAAAAGCCCATGGGATCCAAGGGAGAGTGGCAAGTTGGATCCAAAATTGGCTCAGTGGCAGGAAGCAAAGGGTAATGGTTGACGGGTGTTTTTGTGACTGGAAGGCTGTTTCCAGTGGGGTTCCGCAAGGCTCAGTACTTGGTCCCTTGCTTTTTGTGGTACATATTGATGATTTGGACTTGAATGTGGGGGGCTTAATCGAGAAGTTTGCAGATGATACAAAAATTGTCCGTGTGGTTGATAGTGAGGAGGAAAGCTGTAGACTGCAGGAAAATATCAATGGACTGGTCAGGTGGGCAGAAAAGTGGCAAATGGAATTCAATCCGGAGAAGTGTGAGGTAATGCATTTGGGGAGGGCAAACAAGGCAAAGGAATACACAATAAATGGGAGGATACTGAGAGGTGTAGAGGAAGTGAGGGACCTTGGAGTGCATGTCCACAGATCCCTGAAGGTAGCAGGACAGGTAGATAAGGTGGTTAAAAAGGCATATGGGATACTTTCCTTTATTAGCCGAGGTGTAGAATATAAGAGCAGTGACGTTATGCTAGAACTGTATAAAACATTGGTTAGGCCACAGCTTGATTACTGCGTACAGTTCTGGTCACCACATTACAGGAAGGATGTAATTGAACTAGAGAGGGTACAGAGGAGATTTACGAGGATGTTGCCAGGACTGGAGAATTTTAGGTATGAGGAAAGATTGGATAGGCTGGGATTGTTAGAATCATAGAATCATAGAAGTTTACAACATGGAAACAGGCCCTTCGGCCCAACATGTCCATGTCGCCCAGTTTATACCACTCAGCTAGTCCCAATTGCCTGCACTTGGACCATATCCCTCTATACCCATCTTACCCATGTAACCCATGTAACCCATGTTCTTTTTGGAACAGAGAAGGCTGAGGGGAGATTTAATTGAGGTGTATAAAATTATGAGGGGATAGAGTGGATAGGGAGGACCTATTTCCCTTAGCAGAGGGGTCAGTGACCAGGGGGCATAGATTTAAGGTAATTGGTAGAAGGGAACTGAGGAGAATTTTTTTCACCCAGAGGGTGGTGGGGGTCTGGAACTCACTGCCTGAAAGGGTGGTAGAGGCAGAAACCCTCAACTCATTTAAAAAGTACTTGGATGTGCACTTGAAGTGCCGTAACCCACAGGGCTACGGACCAACTGCTGGAAAGCAGGATTAAGCTGGACAGCTGTTTTTTGGCCAGCACAGACACGATGGGCCGAATGGCCTCCTTTTATGCCATAACTTTCTATGATTCTTTGATTCAGCCCCTCGAGCCTGTTACACAGGAATAAGAGGAGGCCATTCGACCCCTCGAGCCTGTTCTGTCATTCAATTAGATCATGGCTGATCTGCACCTCAACCCCATTTACCCGCCTTTGCTCCGTATCCCTCGATACCCTTACCCAACAAAAATCCATCGATCTCAGTCTTGAAAGCTCCAATTGACCCCCAGCATCAACAGCTTTTTGGGGGAGAGAGTTCCAGATTTCCACTCCCCTTTGTGTGAAAAAGTGCTTCCTGATTTCAGACCTGAACGGCCTGGCTCTAATTTTAAAGTTACTCCCCCCTTGTTCCTGATTCCCCACCAGGGGGGATAGTTTCTCTCTATCTATCCCATTGAATCCTTTTAACATTTTAAACACCTCGATCAGTTCACCCCTCCACCTTCTAAACTCAAGGGGATACAAGCCAAGTTTATGCAACCTGTTCTTATAATTGAATCCAAGCCCCAGTATCATTCTGCCCCGGTATTATTCACCTACACAAACCTGCATCTTTAAGAATTCCTACACAGGTACAATCCTTTCCTCCTGAAATTTATGAGGGAGAGCTGCTTGGCGGAAGTCGCTGGGCTCGCTCAACAGACCACAGCAGGTTTTGTTCTGCTCGCGAAACCTCCTCTTCTCAGTCTACATCACACACAATTACACCGAGTCTGCGTCGCAGAAACAGGCCATTCGGCCCTACTGGTCCATGCCGGTGTTTATGAGGGGCCCAGATAGAGTAGACAGGAAGTACCCGTTTCCCCTAGCGGAGAGTTCAAGAACTAGAGGACACAGATTTAAGCTGATTGGCGGAAGGATTAGAGGGGACATGAGGAAAATCTTTTTTACCCAGAGGGTGGTGGGTATATGGAATTCGCTGCCCGAATTGGTGGTAGAGGCAGGGACCCTCAACTCTTTTAAAAAGTACCTGGACCTGCACCTAAAGTGCTGTAAGCTGCAGGGCTACGGACCGGGTGCTGGAAGGTGGGATTAGAATGGGCACCTGGTTGTTCTTCGAGCCGGTGCAGACAAGATGGGCCGAATGGCCCCCTTCTGTGCTGTAACTTTTCTATGGTTCTACGGTTCTATTATGCTCCACATGAGACTCCTCCCTCCCTACTTCATCTCACACTATCAGCATATCCTTCTATTCCTTTCTCCCTCATGTGTTTATCCAGCTTCCCCTTAAATGTATCTACACTATTCTCCTCAACTACTCCTTGTGGGAGTGAGTTCCACATTCTCACCACTCTCTGGGTAAAGAAGTTTCTCCTGAATTCCCTATTGGATTTATTATCTTATATTTATGGCCCTCTAGTTCTGGTCTCCCCCACAAGTGGAAACATCTTCTCTACGTCCACCCTATCAAACCCTTTCATAATCTTAAAGACCTCTATCAGGTCACCCCTCAGCCTCCTCTTTTCTAGGGAAAATAGCCCCAGCCTGTTCAGCCTTTCCTGCTAGTGGTACCCTCTCAGTTCGAGTATCCGTGTCCAGCTCACCCACTCTGCTGTTTAATGACCTGCAGAAAGAATTGGTTGAAAGTCCCCGTTTGTGGTAATGAACAACTGGGAAGAGTTTGAACACTTTATCATTAATCGAGCCTCGTAGAAAAAACGAGGTACAGTCTGGCGTTTGGATATCACTGGGCAGAATCAAAATCAAAAAATGGCCACACAAGAATCTGGGAGAAGCCCGCAGGCCCACTCTTTCTCGTCACAACATTGAAATGTCTTACCTTGCAATGAGACCCCATCCAATGTGGTGCTGAAGGAAACATGGTCCCAAGCTCCGTCCCAGCTATGTGCTGAGTTAGCCGATCTCGTTCAGCAGGATGGTACGGGATTCTCAGGTGAAAGAATCTCCCCCAAAAAGCAGTGGATACTGGGGGTCAATTGAAAATTTCAAAACCTAGGTTGATAGATGTTTGTTAGCCAAGGGCATTAAGGGTAACGGAACCAAGGCGGTAGATGGAGATGAGGTACAGATCAACTGTGACCTAATTGAATGGTCTCCTTTCTCTTCCTATGTTCCTCCCTATGCTCCTATGCTCCTAAGATAGGTGGAGGAAATCAGCCTGGGTTCCTGCTCCTGATCACCCTCCAGTTAGCCTCGCCAGAGAGTGTTGGATATCGAGTGAGGACAGCATCACGCTTGGCTTATGAAGCCCCACGCGGTTGAGAAGCTTGCCAAAGCCTTGTTACCTAGGCTTGAGGAGGGGCCAGCTTGGATGAGCTAATGGAGGGCCCCAGTCCCGGTGGGCCTGTCCCATAGCAACTCAGGGCGCAAAGGAATTGAGACAAACACTCCTTACCAGCAATAAAGGAGGTTACAGATCAGCTGGCTCGTGCCTCACCTCCAGATATTACAAGTGCGTTTCAAAAAAACCCATGGATTATATGCAGTCATTAATAATAAACCAAACAATTATACTTTGTAGGCTATGCGACAGGAGATCACTATCTGCTCCGTTAAGAAAGTCAGCGGCAATTAATCACTTTTTATTTCTCAGTTTGGTCTCCTGTTCTGTCCCAGTTGGTCCAATGGGATGCCAGGTTATTGAAGTAATGATTGATGTGATATGCATTTTGGGGGAGTTGTACCGAGGTCTGAAACCCTGACTGTATGTACATTGTGAGCCAAGGCATGGGCTCGTGTACAGCAAACTGGGCACGGCAATACTTACTGTCCTGGAGTCACGTATAGGCCCAGACTGGGTACGGACGGCAGCTCCCTCCTCTGAAGAATATTAGTGCATTTAAGGGGAAGCTGGATAAGTACATGAGGGAGAAAGGAATAGAAGGATAGAAGGAGATGAAGTAAGGAGGGAGGAGGCTCGTGTGGAGCATAAACACCGGCATAGACCTGTTGGGCCGAATGGCCTGTTTCTGTGCTGTAAATCCTATGTAATTCTAAGGAGTGAACCAGTTGGGTTTTTACAACAATCCAACAGCTTTCATTATCCCATGAATTGCACAATTTATTGAATTTAATTTCAAGAACTTTTAAATTGATTCATTCTCGGGATGTGGGCGTCACTGGCAAGGCCGGCATTTATTGCCCGTCCCTAGTTGCCCTGGGAAGATGGCGGTCGGCCCTTCTCCTTGAACCACTTGGTTTCTGTTTGATACAACCGAGGGCTTCAGAGGCCTCTTCAGAGGGCAGTTAAGAGTCAACCACATTGGTGTGGGGACTGGAGTCACATATAGGCCCAGACCGGGTAAGGACGGCAGGTTTCCTTCCCTAAAGGGACATTAGTGAACCAGTTGGGTTTTTATGACAATCTGACAGCTTCATGGTCACTTTTACTGAGACCAGCTTTTTATTAAATTGAATTCAAATTCTCAAACTCTGGGGATTTAAACTCACATTCTGTAGATTACTGGTCCAGTAGCATAACCACTAAATCACCCATCTTAAGGAATAGCCAAACCTTCAGAGACCACAGAGTTTGAGATTTCGATAGGTGCAGTCCCCATGGCGGGCACGCTGGTGTTCATGCCACACATGGCGGAGGGTAAAACCGAACATCAAACGTAACCAACATATTTCATGCCACGGGCCTGACGTCTCCTCTTAACAAACGACCTCTCGTAATTGTTAGCAGTTGTATTCGAATCGATACCAGTGCTAAGCATCTCACTGTTAAGGGCCATTGCACGTTAATGAGGTGCGAAGAGCTGATGGAAGACCCAACTTGATCGTAAATCAGTGGAGCTTTTTAAACCGGTAAGTACAAGAGGGTTAATGAGGTGGGAAGAACTTACTGAACTGCTCGCAAAAGTCGGCCTGGATGGTGTCGAGCTTCTCGAGTGTTGTCGCAGCTGCCCCCATCCAGGCAAGTAAAGGGTATTCCATCACACCCCTGACTTGTGCCTTGTAGGTGGTGGAGAGGCTTTGGGGAGTCAGGAGGTGAGAGACTCGCAAGGAGGGAGCAAGTACAAGGCAGCAATTACATTCCAATGGCGTCCTCTTGTATTGAATGTTAAATCTAAAGAGAACGCCTCACAGAGTCTAAAATAAAAGCAGCCTCTACATTACCACACCAACTTGAGTGTTTATTGGACGTACACCTCCCTCCTCAGTAACAGCTCCGCTCTCCGATCTGAACAAGCCGGAAATATACAAAGGATCTAACCAAGGACAATGGGTCAAAGTTTCTGCTGGAACCTTTAACAAAACCCTGTGTCTGAAACTCTGTCCTTGCTCAACCAACACCGCCAAAACAGATTAACTGGTCATTTATCTCATTGCTGATTGTGGATCTTGCTGTGCACGAGATGACTGTCAGTGCTTGCCTACATATCAACAGCGAGGCACTTCAAAGTAATTTATTGCATGACGAATTACAGAGTGTTCCTGTAGCCTCCTCCAGCCCTACAACCCACCCCCTCCCTGAACTTTCCGTTCCTCTGGCCTCCGACACATTCCCCACTCCCTTCACTCCACCATTGGCGGCCGTGCCTTCAGCCGTCCAGTCCCCACACTCTGGAGCTCCCTCCCTGCACTGTGGTTTTAGTGGGCAGCACTCTCACCTCTAAATCAGCAGATTAATGGGTCCAAGTCCCACTCCAGAGACCACAGTATATAATCTAGGCTGACACTCCCACTGAAGGAGTGCTGCACTGTTGGAGGTGCCATCTTTTGAATGAGACATTAAACTGAGGACCTGTCTGCCCTCTCAGATCGGGGTAAAAGCTCCTGTGGCCACTATTTTGAAAAAGAGTAGGGGAGTTCTCCCTGGTGTTCTGGGGCTAATATTTATCCCTCAACCAACATCACTAAAAACAGACGAACTGGTCACTTATCTCATTGCTGTTTGTGGGATCTTGCTGTGCGCAAATGGGCTACTGTGTTTCCTACATTACAACAGTGACTACATCTCAAAAGTACTTCATTGGCTGTAAAATGCTTTGGGACGTCCTGAGGTTGGCGATAGAAATGCAAGTCTTTTTTTCCTTTAATGCCTCTCCCCCTCTCCCCCTCTCTCCTTCTTTAAGACCCACCTTAAAATCCACCCCGGGGACCAAGCTTTTGGTCCCCTGTCCTGATATCTCTTTCTTTGCCTCCGTGAAGTGCCTTAGGACATTTTTTCTACTTTAAAGGCACTGAACAAACACAAGACGCTGTTGTTATCCCTGAGTTGGGTGATGAAGCTTTTCAGGCAGCGAATGACCAGCTCTTTATTTTGTATTTCAGATTTCTGACAATCACCGTGCCTCCTTCTAACCTGACACTTTCACCTAACTCTCAGTCAAAGAATTGCTCTTCCATTGGATCAGAGCTCGCAACCAAGTTTAACCCTTGAAACGGTGAGACAGTTTAATCGACAAGAATAAAGCCTTTACCTACTTTGACCGAGAAAATTAAATGTCGCTCATCTACCTTTCTGTCAGAGTCCAGTGCCCTCTCGTTGGTTCCTGCTCTCTCTCCGAGTGTCTGACTGAGTCTTCGGTTTTGTAGCTGGAAACCGCCCCCCCTTCCTTCTCCTCCCTCGCAGTTGCCATGTCAACGCCTCTATCAGACCATTCCGATTCTGAGTAATGATTAATCAAATGGAGGAAGCGCTGCAAATCCTTCCATCCTCCATTAATAGACCGTCTGAGATTCAGCACCAAGATTATACAGCATCCTTAACGTAGTAAAACGTCCCGAGGCACTTCACAGGAGCGATTATCAAACAAAATTTGACACCGAGCCACATAAGGAGATATTAGGACAGGTGACCAAAAGCTTGGTCACAGAGGTAGGTTTTAAGGAGCGTCTTAAAAGGAGGGGAGAGAGAGGTAGAGAGACGGAGAGGTTTAGGGAGGGAATTCCAGAGCTAAGGGCCCAGGAAGCTGAAGGCACGGCCGCCAATGGTGGAGCGATTAAAATCGGGGATGCACAAGAGGCCAGAATTGGAGGAGCGCAGAGATCTCGGAGGGCTGAAGGGCTGGAGGAGGTTACAGAGATAGGGAGGGGGCGAGGCCATGGAGGGATTTGAAAACAAGGATGAGAATTTTAAAATCGAGGCGTTCCCGGATTGGGAGCCAATGTAGGTCAGCGAGCACAGGGGGTGATGGGAGAACAGGACTCGGTGCGAGTTAGGATACGTGAGGCAGAGTTTTGGATGAGCTCAAGTTTACGGAGGGTGGAAGGTGGGAGACCGTCCAGGGAGTATTGGAATAGTCCAGTCTGGAGGTAACAAAGGCCCGGATGAGGGTTTCAGCAGCAGATGAGCTGAGGCAGGGCACAAGCTACTTTTAATTAAATCCTTGTCATGGTGGGCCATCTTGGATCTGCGAGCTAAATTTCTGCAACATTCGAGTTAATCCTTTGGGTTGAGGCACTCCACTGTCCCCTTCCCCCCATCCCTTTCATCAACACAGGGGTTGGAAAACAGTCTGACCCACCCACCCCTCAACCTTCGCACTTGTTATTGTGACGCTCCGAGTGTTGACTGCTCTCCCGGGTCTATCTGGGATTTTCAGTGTGTGAAAGGTGAAGGTCAGGGGGCAAGGGAGTCAATGCCCGGCCTGTCCCCGCTGGCTTTCGAGTCAAAATGTTCTCAGTACCCTGTCTGCCTGCAATTTCAGACGCCAATCGCTCAGCATCACTTGGCGTAAAAGCCAAACGGCACCAGACCATATATTTTGATCTATATTAACGATCTGGACTTGGGTATAGAGGGCATAATTTCAAAGTTTGCAGATGACACTGAACTCAGAAATGTAGTAAACAATGTGAAGGATCGTAACAGACTTGAGGGGGACATGGACAGACTGGTGAAATGGGCAGACGCATGGCAGGTGTCTAGGGTTTGGAGAGGGTGCAGAGGAGATTTACTAGAATGGTATCAGGGAGAAGGGTCTTCAGTTATGTGGACAGACCGGAGCCTGGCTAGACCCCCAATTTCCATACATGAAGGGCTGTGACTCACGTTTGAGGACCCCCCCCCTCGGCAAAATCCGATTGAGCGCAGTGGCAGCTTACGCTGTGCGTACTGCGGTCAGTTTCTTCGGGCGCTTGGCAGCCAACCCTTAAAGGGCCCGTCACCCGAAAGTTGAGCTTTCGCTCAGCGTATTGCGGTGTCGGGAGGCGCAGGAGTGGCCTCTCCCGGCTCGGCATTAAATCTGCGGGCCGCTGACTTCCAACGCTCGCAACCCCACTCCCCCCCCGCCGACTGCCTCCCCCCTGCCCCTGGACTCGACATACAACCCCAGCCGGCTAAAGAACATAGGAACAGGAGGAGGCCATTCAGCCCCTCGAGCCTGTTCTGCCGTTCAATGAGATCATGGCTGATCTGTATCTTGACTCCATCTCCCCGCCTTGGTTCCGTGACCCTTTATACTCCAACCCAATAAAAATCGATCAATCTCAGTTTTGAAATTTTTCAATTGATCTCCAGCCACGACATCTTTTTTGGGGGAGAGAGTTCCAGATTCCCACTCCCCTTTGTGTGAGGAAGTGCTTCCTGACATCACCCCTGAACGGCCCGGCTCTAATTTTAAGGTCATTCCCCCACCAGAGGAGATAGTTTCTCTCTATCTACCCTATCGAATCCTTTGATCATTTTAAACACCTCAATTAGATCACCCCTTAATCTTCTAAAATGTTTCCGAGCCAGCCGATCTGTCTGCCCTTCCCCCACCCCTCCCCGCTCCCCACCCAGGGGCAGATCACTGGTACTATCCCAGAGAGGCCAGGGGACCAATCCGCCGGCCTCGCCAGACGCGTGGAGCCTGCGCTGCACCAGGAGTCGCGACCCGGTTCGGGCACGGTCCAATTTCTAGGCCGAGGTGAGGCTTGTATTAAAGGGGCAGTGCCTTCGTCAAGAGGAGTGTCTCTCCTCCTCATCCTCACCTTGAAGGTGGTGACTTATTCTGGGGGGGGGAGGGGGGGTTTACCCGGCTCAGGGGACTGGGGGGTGGGGTTTATGTTTAGAGGCTGAATTATAGGAAATTACAAGAGGACTCTGCATCGTTCTGATCAGGTCTGTTTAATGCCCATGAACATGTGAATCCACCAGCTGGCCTGAATGGTCCAGCCCAGGTTCTCACAGATACTGATCTGGTTCAGGAAGTGTTCGTGAGCTGTCTTCTCCTCCTTCCCAACCGCCAGTGCTTCCCTCAGGTACTGGATGTCCTCTGTGCAGGTTAGTTCAGGGATTCCAGTCAACATCATCAGGGAGAAGAGAGTAACCAGGAGGCTGGAGTGGGCTCGAAGACTCATGTAGGCCTGGATGCAAATATCCTACAAACCAAGGGCAAGTAGGTCAGAAACTGCAGGTTAATGGCCCCTCAACGGAAATCAGTACCTCATTAAAGGTGAAATGCACCAATAACAACAGCTGGCATTTATATAGTGCCTTTAGCATAGAAAGAAACATCCCACGGTAACTCATGAGAGAGTAGTCAGCCATGGCTCAGTGGGGCGCACTCTCACCTCTGAGTCAGAAAGTCATGGGTTCAAGTCCCCACTCCAGAGACACGAACACATAATTTAAGCTGACGCTCCCAGTGCACTACTGAGGGAGTGCTGCACTCCTGGAGGTGCTGTCTTTTGGATGAGATGTTAAACCAAGGCTCCATCTGCCCTCTTAAGTGGAGGTAAAAGATCCCATGGCCACTATTTCGAAGAGTTCTCCCCCTGGTTCTTTTGCCAGTTATCTTAAATCTGTGTCCTCTGGTTACCGACCCTCCTGTAGATAGGGAACAGTTTCTCCCTCTCTACTCTATCAAAACCCCTCATAATTTTGAACACCTCTATCAAATCTCCCCTTAACCTCCTCTGCTCCAACGAGAACAATCCCAGCTTCTCCAGTCTCTCCACATAACTGAAGTCCCTCATCCCTGGTACCATTCTAGTAAATCTCCTCTGCACCCTCTCCAAGGCCTTGACATCCTTCCTAAAGTGCGGTGCCCAGAATTGGACACAATACTCCAGCTGAGGCCTAACCAGTGATTTATAAAAGACTTAGCAAAACTTCCTTACCGCCTATTTCCACCTCCATTACATCGCCCGTCTCTGCCCCTGCCTCAACCCACCTGCTGCCGGCCTATCATCTTCCACCCTCCAAGAACTTGAGGTCATCCAAAACTCTGCTGCCAATATCCTAACTCGCACCAAGTCCTGTTCTCCCATCACCCCTGTGCTCGCTGACCTACATTGGCTCCCGGTCTGGGAACACCTCGATTTTAAAATTCTCATCCTTGTTTTCAAATCCCTCCACGGCCTCGCCCCTCCCTATCTCTGTAACCTCCTCCAGAACCTACAACCCTCTGAGATCTCTGCTCTACAATTCTTGCCTCTTGCGCATCCCCGATTTCAATCACTCCACTGTTGGTGGCCGTGCCTTCGGCTGCCTAGGCCCTAAGCTCTAGAATTCCCTCCCTAAACCTCTCCGCCCCTCTCTCCTTTTTTAAGACGCTCCTTAAAACCTACCTCTTTGACCAAGCTTTTGGTCACCTGTCCTAATACCTCTTTATGTGGCTCGGTGTCAAATTTTGTTTGACAATCGCTCCTGTGAAGCGCCTTGGGACGTTTTACTACGTTATAGGCGCTGTATAATTGCAAGTTACTGTTGTTCATAGAATCATAGAAAGGTTACAGCACGGAAGGAGGCCATTCGGCCCATCGAGTCCGTGCTGGTTCTATGCAAGAGCAATCCAGCTAGTCCCACTCCCCCGCCCTTTCCCCGTAGCCCTGCAAACATTTTACTTTCCAAGTACTTATCCAGTTCCCTTTTGAAGGCCATGATTGAATCTGCCTCCACCACCCCCTCGGGCAGTGCATTCCAGATCCTAAACACTCGCTGCGTAAAAAAGTTTTTCCTCATGTCGCCTTTGGTTCTTTTGCCAATCACCTTAAATCTATGTCCTCTGGTTCTTGACCCTTCCACCAATGGGAACAGTTTCTCTCTATCTACTCTGTCTAGACCCTTCATGATTTTGAATACCTCGATCAAATCTCCTCTCAACCTTCTCTGTTCCAAGGAGAACAACCCCAGCTTCTCCAGTCTATCCACGTAACTATAGTCCCTCATCCCTGGGATCATGGGTGGTGTTGTGCTCTATTTATAAACCCAAGGATTCTTGTTTTCTTTAACAGCTTTATTCACTTGTCCTGAGGAAGAAGGTTGGAAACCTGGCCTCTTCTGGCGACTGATCAGCTCCCTCAGCGTGTTTGGTACTTGCTTCAAGGTTTTGAAAATATGAATATAATTTTACCAGTGGGGCCATGATTCCCGTTCCCACACTGCTCGTTCCATGGCCTCACTGGGAGATTCCCAGTTTTGTGTGGTGACCCCCATATCCATCAAGTGAAGCCGCTCCCAATCTGGTTCACAAGGAGACGGAAAATGCCAGAACACAGCAGCATCTGGAAACTGAAGCGACGGGTTTACGTAACATCACCGTCATAAGATGAAGAAAGAACAAACTTGCATTTATATAGCGCCTTTCATGACCTCAGGACATCCCAAAGCGCTTTACAGCCAATGAAGTATTTTTTGAAGTGTAGTCACTGTTGTAATGTAGGAAACACAGCAGCCAATTTGCGCACAGCAAGATCCCACAAACAGCAATAAGATAAATGAGCAGTTAATCCGTTTTTTTAATGATGTTGGTTGAGGGATAAATATTGGCCCCGGGACATAAACATCCCTGCTTTTCTTTGATTAGTGGCTGTGTGATCTTTTATATCCACCTGAGAGGGCAAATAGGGCCTTGGTTTAACATCTCATCTGAAAGATGGCACCTCCGACAGTGCAGCACTCGCCCAGTACTGCAACTAGGGAGTGTCAGCCTGGATTACGAGCTTGAGTCTCCAGAGTGGGGGCTCGACCCCACGACCTTCTAACTCAGAGGCAAGTGTGCTACCCACTGAGCCAAGGCTGACATACAAAAGCTAGGACCGAAACACCAACCAGTCTCTTTCTCTTTCCCAATGTTGACTGATGTGTTGTGTATTTCCATCACTTATAGTTTTGTTTTTCTCTCCTTTTATTTATCTCATGTCGGAGGTCTACAGCCACCTGACTGGGCTGCGTTGGAAGCAGCTGCCCAGTTTTGAAAGGTCCCAGCACCACCCAGAAACCCCCCCAACTCATTTAAAATGAAGACCACCGGAGGGCCTGTTTGTCACTAGTGAACCGGAGGCCGGGGTCATCCTGTAGGTTCCCTGTTGGCCCGGGCGGAGGGTCCTGCCCATCGTGGTGCGTGCAGCACCCGGTACCCAGAGCCACCGTCTCACCTTGAACCTCTGGAAGTAGAGGCTGGGTCTTCTGTTCACTCTTCCCATCACAAACAGAAAGTCTGGGGTCAGGACGAAGGGAACTCGCTCCCGGTTTACACCCAGAATCCGCTTCGTGTTCCCCAGAATGTGACCAAAGTCAATGTGGAATAAATTGCCTGTGAAAAGAGGAATGAAAGGAAGGAGGGTGATGTCAGACTGTCGGCACCCAGTAATTATCCACAACAAAGAAAAAAGAAAGACTTGCATTTATATAGCGCCTTTCATGACCTCAGGACGTCCCAAAGCGCTTTACAGCCAATGAAGTACTTTTTGAAGTGTAGTCACTGTTGTAATGTAGGAAACACGGCAGCCAATTTGCGCACAGCAAGATCCCACACACAGCAATGTGATAAATGACCAGATAATCTGTTTTACTGATGTTGGTTGAGGGGGTAAATAGTGGGATAAACAAGCTCCTTTGTGAAGCTTTCGAGGTTGTATGAAGGGGACAGGCACTAATCAATCCGAGCTCGTAGGTCCCCGTGGTGAAGGATTCAAATCCCAGGGACACCGGTTAGAAATGAAGAAATTGGGAGTGAGAAGGGGAGTCGGGGGAAGCTTTTGCTCAAAGGGGAATCAGGTTGTGGAATAAGTTACCAGGGAAGGACATTGAAACAGACAGTGTAAACGGGATCAAGAGACAATTGGATGTGTTTCTGAGGAGAGAAGGGATTGAGGGATAGGGTGGGGAGGTGGGGTTGAGGGATAGGGTGAGGAGGTGGGTAGGTGGGGTTGAGGGATAGGGTGAGGAGGTGGGTAGGTGGGGTTGAGGGATAGGGTGAGGAGGTGGGTAGGTGGGGTTGAGGGATAGGGTGGGGAGGTGGGTAGGTGGGGTTGAGGGATAGGGTGAGGAGGTGGGTAGGGGGGGTTGAGGGATAGGGTGAGGAGGTGGGTAGGTGGGGTTGAGGGATAGGGTGAGGAGGTGGGTAGGTGGGGTTGAGGGATAGGGTGAGGAGGTGGGTAGGTGGGGTTGAGGGATAGGGTGAGGAGGTGGGTAGGTGGGGTTGAGGGATAGGGTGAGGAGGTGGGTAGGGGGGGTTGAGGGATATGGTTAGAGGGACGCCCTCTTCAAACATGTGAGAAGGGTTCCCTTAAAGTGACAATATTATCTTGGAAAATGAAGTGGATTGATAAACATGAGTTGCATAGTGACATTGCGTGACGTTGGGTGACATTGCGTGACGTTGTGTGATATTGTGTGATATTGTGTCACAATGTCACCTCACCCACAGCTCAATCAAAGACACATTTTGGGTCAAACTTTTAACCATGGCAAGTCTTTCATATCAATCATCCACTCATTTATATAACATCTTACCACCTCAAACTGTCTCGAGGTGTTTCTCACAATGAATTACTTTTGAAGTACAGTGACTGTTGTCATGTAGCTCAATCGTAGCACACAGCAAGATCCCGCACACAGCCAGATCCCGCACACAGCCAGATCCCGCACACAGCCAGATCCCGCACACTGCGATAAGATGAATGGTCTGTTTTCTGCTAATGTTAGATGAGGGAAGAATATTGGCCCAGGGCACTGGGGAACTCTCCTGCTCTTCTTCCAACAGTGCCGTGGGATCTTTAACGTCCACATGAACCCCGGGGACAGACAGACGGGTTGACTCATGAATCAAAAGATTGCACCTCCGACAGTGCAGCGCTCCCTCAGTACTGACCCTCCGACAGTGCAGCGCTCCCTCAGTACTGACCCTCCGACAGTGCAGCGCTCCCTCAGTACTGACCCTCCGACAGTGCAGCGCTCCCTCAGTACTGACCCTCCGACAGTGCAGCACTCCCTCAGCACTGACCCTCGGACAGTGCAGCATTCCCTCAGCGCTGACCCTCTGACAGTGCAGCATTCCCTCAGTACTGACCCTCCGACAGTGCAGCATTCCCTCAGCGCTGACCCTCTGACAGTGCAGCATTCCCTCAGTACTGACCCTCCGACAGTGCAGCGCTCCCTCAGTACTGACCCTCCGACAGTGCAGCGCTCCCTCAGTACTGACCCTCTGACAGTGCAGCACTCCCTCAGTACTGACCCTCCGACAGTGCAGCATTCCCTCAGTACTGACCCTCCGACAGTGCAGCGCTCCCTCAGTACTGACCCTCCGACAGTGCAGCATTCCCTCAGCACTGACCCTCGGACAGTACAGCACTCCCTCAGTACTGACCCTCCGACAGTGCAGCGCTCCCTCAGTACTGACCCTCCGACAGTGCAGCGCTCCCTCAGCGCTGACCCTCCGACAGTGCAGCACTCCCTCAGTACTGACCCTCCGACAGTGCAGCATTCCCTCAATACTGACCCTCCGACAGTGCAGCACTCCCTCAATACTGACCCTCCGACAGTGCAGCACTCCCTCAGTACTGACCCTCCGACAGTGCAGCATTCCCTCAGTACTGACCCTCCGACAGTGCAGCATTCCCTCAGTACTGACCCTCCGACAGTGCAGCGCTCCCTCAGTACTGACCCTCCGACAGTGCAGCGCTCCCTCAGTACTGACCCTCCGACAGTGCAGCACTCCCTCAGTACTGACCCTCCGACAGTGCAGCATTCCCTAGGCAAAGGCCACCCCACTTTCTATTGTACAGAATGTATTGGAAGATATGTACTGTGTTTTGAATTGTAATAATGGGATCACAGTGTGTACGATTTGCATTGTGTTGGTTTAAATGGCATTGCTTGGAATTGTGCTCCTTTACATTGAACTGTGTGTATCTTTAAATTTTATAAAATAAAGTATATTTTGAAAGATGAAAAAAAGGGAGTGCAGCACTGATTCACCAGATTGATACCAGGGCTAAAAGAGTAAAATTACGAGGACACAGACTGGGCTTGTATTCCCTCGAGTATAGAAGATTAAGGGGTGATCTAATCGAGGTGTTTAAGATGATTAAAGGATTTGATAGGGTCGATAGAGAGAAACTATTTCCTCTGGTGGGGAGAGTCCAGAACAAGGGGGCAGAACCTTAAAATTAGAGCCAGGCCGGTCAGGGGTGATGTCAGGAAGCACTTCTTCACACAAAGGGTGGTGGATATTTAGAACTCTCTCCCCCAAAAAGGCTGTTGATGCTGGGGGTCAATTGGAGCTTTCAAGATTGAGATCGATAGATTTTTGTTGGGTAAGGGTATCGAGGGATACGGAGCCGAGGCGGGTAAATGGAGTTGAGTTAAAGATCAGCCGTGATCTAATAGAATGGCGGAACAGGCTTGAGGGGCTGAATGGCCTCCTCCTGTTCCTGATGTTACTGTGCTCCTTTCTTGGGCGCAGGTCAGAGATCATACCAGGTCAGAGATCATATCAGGTCAGGGATCATACCAGGTCAGGGATCATACCTTGTTCTGTGATCATGATGTTGTCGTTGTGCCGATCTCCGATCCCGAGGACGTAGGTGGCGACACAGTATCCCGCGCAGGAAGTGACGAACGCCTCCATCGCTTGATAATACTGGAGGGCACAGAAGATGCAGTTTAGTGGCCAGAAGCGCTGGGTCACATGGCCAGATGCCGCCTTGGCGACTGGCTTTCCGAGGATGAATTAACGGTCACTCCGGGGCCGGGGCTGATTTAATGCCCTCAAGGTGGGGGTGGGGGGCTCTGGGCGGGAGGGGGGCAGGGGGGCCGGGGGAAGCAGGGGAGGGTGGGGTGGCAGGACAGTGGGGCGTGGCGGGGGGATGGCAGGGGGGCGGTGGGAGGGTGGGGGGCCGGGGGCTAGAGGGTTGGTGGGAGGGCGGGGAACTTGGGGAGGGGTGCCAGGGGGTGGGGAACTTGGTGGGGGGGGGGCGGGGGGATGGCAGGGGGGCCGGGGGTGGTGGGGGGTGGGGGGCTGGAGGGTCGGCGGGAGGACGGGGAACTTGGGGGGGGGTGCCGGGGGGGTGGGGGAGGGTGGTACACCTGGTCTGTGTGGCTCAGACTCTCCATTACCCAATTGGTTGACTCTTGAATGAAGGTCAAACAGTCTTTCTTCCCCATCTCCAATTTGTTTATCACCAATAAACAAAAGTGTTCAAAGAAATTAAAAAGAAAACAATTTTTTTTAGTGGCCCCGATGATTTTTCTCCTGGGTTTTTGCTCCCAGCAGTATCCTGGAGATTAATCTTCAATTCCTGGAGACTTCAGGACAATCCTGGAGGGTTGGCAACCCCCTACTTGCATCCTTCCCCCTCCCTCCCTCCCCCCTCCCTCCAATCTCCTTCCCTGTTCCATTTCCTCCCTCCCTCCCATCTCCCACCCCCTCCCTATTTCCCTCCCTCTCTCCCGCCCCCATTTCTCTACCTCCCTTCCCTATCTCCCTCCCTCCCCTCCTATCTCCCTCCCTCTTCCCTCCCCCTATCTCCCTCCCTCACTCCTCTATCTCCCTCCCTCCCCTATCTCTCTCCCTATCTCCCTCCCTCCTTCCCTCCCGCTATCTCCCTCCCTCCCACATCTCCCTCCCTCCCTATCTCCCTCCCTCCCTCCCTTCCTCCCTTCCTCTTCTTCATCCCTCCCTCCCCTATCTCCCTCCCTCCCTCCCCCATCTCCCTCCTTCATCTATCTCCCTCCTTCCTCTATCTCCCTCCCTCCCCCCATCTCCCTCCCTCCCCTCATCTCCCTCCCTCCCCTCTATCTCCCTCCCTCCCCTCTATCTCCCTCCCTCCCCTCTATCTCCCTCCCTCCCCTCTATCTCCCTCCCTCCCCTCTATCTCCCTCCCTCCCCCGTCTCCCTCCCTCCCCCGTCTCCCTCCCTCCCTCCCCTATCTCCCTCCCTCTATCTCTCTCCCTCCCTCCCCCATCTCCTCCCTCCCTCCCCCCATCTCCCTCCCCCCTATCTCCCTCCATCCCTATCTCCCTCCATCCCTATCTCCCTCCCTCCCTTCCCACTAGCAGATTCCCGAGGGGATGGACAATAAATAACGGCCTTGCCAGCGACGCCCACATGCCGAGGATGAATATTACCGTTGTTGGGGGGGTGGGGCGGGGGATGAGCTGGTCACTGGGGAAAGTTTTGAAGAGCCCACGAGGCTGGGCCAAAACCCTTTAGTGAGGAAATGATGAAAGGAATTCAATGGAAGCTGGACAGGGACTCACCGACTCCTCCACCTGCAGCTTTGATCTCAGCCAGTCGTACAGTGCGTCATTTTTAAATGCCCCCGTGTTCCCGCCCTTACTGCGTTGCACAGTTGCAATCGTCGTTGCGTCTCTTACAATTTCAATCATCCCTGTGGGAACACAAGAGGAAGGAAAACTCTATAGGAAGATCTCCCATTTCTATCCCGCCTTTCACAAGCTCAGAATGTCCCCAAAGCGCTTTACAGCCAATTAACTACTTTTTTTTGAAGTGTAGTCACTGTTGTGATGTAGGAAATGCGGCAGCCAATTTGCGCACAGCAAGATCCCACAAACAGCAACGTGATAATGACCAGGTCATCTGTTTTTTTGGTTATGTTGGTTAAGGGATAAATATTGGCCCCAGGACACCGGGGAGAACTCCCCTGCTCTTCTTCGAAATAGTGGCCGTGGGATCTTTTACATCCACCTGAGAGGGGCAGACGGGGCCTCGGTTTAATGTCTCATCCGAAAGACAGCACCTCCGACAATGCAGCACTCCCTCAGTACTGACCCTCCGACAGTGCAGCACTCCCTCAGTACTGACCCTCCGACAGTGCAGCACTCCCTCAGTACTGACCCTCCGACAATGCAGCACTCCCTCAGTACTGACCCTCCGACAGTGCAGCACTCCCTCAGTACTGACCCTCCGACAGTGCAGCACTCCCTCAGTACTGACCCTCCGACAGTGCAGCACTCCCTCAGTACTGACCCTCCGACAATGCAGCACTCCCTCAGTACTGACCCTCCGACAGTGCAGCACTCCCTCAGTACTGACCCTCCGACAATGCAGCACTCCCTCAGTACTGGCACTGGGAGCTACAACAACAACAACTTGCATTTATATAGTGCCTTTAACGTAGTAAAACATCCCAAGGCGCTTCACAGGAGCGTAATCAGACAAACAAACACCAGGAAGATCCCAGCTCTGTACTGAGTTACCTGATCATTGTGAGGGCAGCAGTTGGGTTGTTGTAATTGGCCTGAGTGTCCTGTGAGCTGGGGAGGGGGACGGGAGGGTAACACTCCTGATCACTATCCAGAGCCCAGTGAACGTCTCGGCAATCTGTCTCCTTTTATATCACTTTGTATTTGAGGCAAATGATAAGAAAATAAGAAAACGTTCAATAAGAAAAGGCCATTCAGCCCATCTAATCTGTTCTCCCATAATCACTGCAAAACTAGCTCACTCCCAGACATCCGCTCCCCCAAACCGAGGGCCTGGAATTTCGTCCAGTTGACAGGTTAGTGGTGGGACAGGATTCCACACACTGAGTCAGAGAGAGAGAGAGAGTGTGAGAGAGAGAGAGAGAGACAGAGAGTGAGAGAGAGAGAGAGAGAGAGAGACAGAGAGTGAGAGAGAGAGAGAGTGTGAGAGAGACAGAGAGAGAGAGACAGAGAGTGAGAGAGAGAGAGAGATAGTGAGAGAGAGAGTGAGAGAGAGAGTGAGAGAGAGAGAGAGGGTGATAGAGAGAGAGAGAGAGAGAGAGACAGAGAGTGAAAGAGTGAGAGAGATAGAGAGAGATTGAGAGACATAAAGAGTGAGGGAGAGAGTGAGAGAGAGAGAGAGAGACAGAGAGTGAGAGAGAGAGAGAGAGAGAGAGAGAGTGTGAGAGAGACAGACAGAGAGACAGAGAGTGAGAGAGAGAGAGAGATAGTGAGAGAGAGAGTGAGAGAGAGAGAGTGAGAGAGAGAGAGGGTGATAGAGAGAGAGAGAGAGAGAGAGAGAGACAGAGAGTGAAAGAGTGAGAGAGATAGAGAGAGATTGAGAGACATAAAGAGTGAGGGAGAGAGTGAGAGAGAGAGAGAGACAGAGAGAGAGAGAGAGAGGGTGATAGAGAGAGTGGGTGAGAGAGAAAGAGAGAGAGAATGTGAGAGAGAGAGAGAGACAGAGAGTGAGTGAGAGTGAGAGAGAGAGACAGAGAGTGAGAGAGAGATAGAGAGAGGGTGATAGAGAGAGACAGAGAGTGAGAGAGAGAGAGAGAGGGTGAGAGAGAGAGACAGAGAGTGAGAGAGAAAGAGGGTGATAGAGAGAGTGAGAGATAGTGATAGAGAGAGAGAGTGAAAGAGTGAGAGAGATAGAGAAAGATTGAGAGACATAAAGAGTGAGGGAGAGAGTGAGAAAGATAAAGAGTGAGAGAGTGTGAGAGAGATAAAGAGTGAGATAGATAGAGAGAGAGATAGAGAGAAAGAGAGTGAGAAAGAGAGTGAGAGAGTGATTAGAGAGTGATAGAGAGTGAGAGAGGGACAGAGAGCAAGAGCGAGAGAGTGAGAGAGAGTGATAGAGACGAGAACATAAGAAATAGGAGCAGGAATAGGCCATACGGCCCCTCGAGCCATTCAATAAGATCATGGCTGATCTTCGACCTCAACTCCACTCTCCTGCCAATCCCCATGTCCCTTGATTCCCTGAGTGTCCAAAATCTATCAATCTCATTCTTGAACATATTCAACGACTGAGTATCCACAGCCCTCTGGGGTAGAGAATTCCAAAGATTCACAACCCTCTGAGTGAAGAAATTCCTCCTCATCTCAGTCCTAAATGGCCGACCCCTTATCCTGAGACTATGTCCCCTAGTTCTAGACTCTCCAGCCAGGAGAAACAGCCTCTCAGCATCTACCCTGTCAAGCCCCCTCAGAATTTTATATGTTTCAATGAGATAACCTCTCATTCTTCTAAATTCCAGAGAGTATAGGCCCATTCTACTCAATCTCTCCCCATAGGACAACCCTCTCATCCCACAAATCGATCGAGTGAACCTTTGTTGTACCGCCTCCAAGGCAAGTATATCCTTCCTTAAGTAAGGAGACCAAAACTGTACACAGTACTCCAGGTGAGGTCTCACCAAAGCCCTGTACAATTGTAGTAAGACTTCCTTACTCTTATATTCCAAACCCCTTGCAATAAAGGCCAACATACCATTTGCCTTCCTAATTTCTTGCTGTACCTGCATGTTAACTTTCTGTGATTCGTGATACCCAAGTCTCTCTGAACACCAACATTTAATAGTTTCTCACCATTTAAAAAATA
Organism: Heptranchias perlo; assembly: GCF_035084215.1. Lineage (NCBI taxonomy): Eukaryota > Metazoa > Chordata > Chondrichthyes > Hexanchiformes > Hexanchidae > Heptranchias > Heptranchias perlo. Next base: position 3,550,138 of record NC_090341.1, on the reverse strand, counting down.
TTCTGTTTTTCTATTCTTCCCACCAAAGTGAATAACCTCACATTTCCCCACATTATACTCCATCTGCCACCTTCTTGCCCACTCACTTAACCTGTCTATATCCCTTTGCAGACTGTGTCCTCCTCACAGCTTACTTTCCCACCTAGCTTTGTATCATCAGCAAATTTGGATACATTACACTCGGTCCCTTCATTTAAGTCATTAATATAGATTGTAAATAGCTGAGGCCCAAGCACTGATCCTTGCTGCACCCCACTAGTTACAGCCCGCCAACCTGAGAATGACCCGTTTATCCCTACTCTCTGTTTTCTGTCCATTAACCAATCCTCTATCCATGCTAATATATCACCCCCGACCCCGTGAGCCCTTATCTGTGTAACTACCTTTTATGCAGCACCTTATCAAATGCCTTTTGAAAATCCAAATATACGATATCCACTGGTTCCCCTTTATCTACCCTGCTAGTTACATCCTCAAAAAACTCTAATAAATTTGTCAAACACGATTTCCCTTTCACAAAACCATGTTGACTCTGCCTGATCATATTATGATTTTCTAAGTGCCCTGTTACCACTTCCTTAATAATGGATTCCAGCATTTTCCCGACGACTGTTGTCAGGCTAACTGGCCTGTAGTTCCCTGTTTTCTCTCTCCCTCCTTTCTTGAATAGCGGGGTTACATTTGCTACCTTCCAATCCACTGGGACCATTGTCGAATCTAGGGAATTTTGGAAGATCATAACCAATGCATCCACTATCTCTGCAGTCACCTCTTTTAGAATCCTAGGATGTAGGCCATCAGGTCCAGGGGATTTGTCGGCTTTTAGTCCCATTAGTTTCTCCATAACTTTTTTTTTACTAATATTAATTACTTTAAGTTCCTCACTCTCATTAGACCCTTGGTTCCCCACTATTTCTGGTATGTTTTTTGTGTCTTCTACTGTGAAGACAGATACAAAATATTTGTTTAACGTCTCTGCCATTTCCTGATTCCCCATTATAATTTCTCCTGTCTCAGCCTCTAAAGGACCCACGTTTACGTTCACTAATCTCTTCCTTTTA